>NW_010411485.1:0-23881 GCF_000710305.1 Buceros rhinoceros silvestris | reverse complement strand
GGGGGGGGCGGTGTTTGCCCAGGATTTGAACATTTGCAAGTGTCCCTCCATGCAGCATTGAAAATCCAAGGAGTATCATATAGTGACAGTGTAAGAAAGTAAAATGGCTGAAAAAGTTAAACCAAACAACCCATACTCCCTGAATCCCTGTGAAATTATGATAGCCACAAGAAAAAGTAAGGAATGAATGGTTATGTTTTAAAATGTATCTATGTTGGTAATGCAACTGCTATAAAACTGAAAAATATTTTTCAAGTCCCCAATTATGGGGTACAAGAGAGGTGGTAAAAACTCTTACACTGCCAAAATGAGTGACTGAAGACTCCTTGCAATGATTAGCAAAAAAAGATTTTTACACAGCTCCGATATTGTAACCAAAATTTGGTATTTTGGCACTGCACCACATTCAAAACAAGCAAAAAGCCCCCACCTCCCATTCCAAACCCACAACAACACAAAATTACTGCATCAGAGTAGTTTGTTACTGACTTCTTTTTGCAAGAAGGGTTAAGTTTGCTGTTTTTTAACTGAAAAATATGTGCACATATAACCTTTTTTTAAAAGTCTTTCTCTTTCAACATCTTCAGACATAAGTGGTCTAACCTGGGTCCGAGCTGATCGGGATCCTTGCGCTTTCTTGACTCTGCTCTGGATGGGTCAGAGGTATTTTCTCCCATCCCACTCATATTGAACACATATCAGCAACTATAAGAAAGAAAGTGCAAGAAGGGTTATGGTGGAAAAGCTGTAAGTTCTCTTTATATTTGCAAGTTTCTCCTCCTATGCTCAACTCAGTTTTAACTTGACAAATCTCTCATTTGAAATAGGGTGCCATTAAATACACTGTGTTTATAAGCCCACAAAAAGCTACACAAAACTCCTTCACAAGAAAACTGGGTGGGCAAGCAAAGCGTTATCATCTCTTTGATTGTTACCAGTTATATAAGAACAGATAAGGACGTTTTCTGCCCTTGTTGCTGAATTTTCACGGCAATTTTGCAAGGCTGAATAAGGCAAAAGCAAAGCCACTGAAACAAGAAAACCACAACCAAAATGAAATACATGAAACAAAACATGTATCGCAGCTACATGAACAAGTACCACATGCAGTTTTAGTTAAAAATCAGAAGAGTAATGCTTGCACAAGTACACATACAATATAGTGGAAACAGAGTATCTGTCAACGCTAGAGATCACTGAGGAACTGATAAATATTTGTACATATAATCTATCTCGATCAGGAAAATAACTTGTGTAGCTGTTGTGTTAAAACAACGCAAGTTTCTTATATTCATGGAATAAACAGCCTGTGGAAATCCTGCTCCACTCATGAGGAAAACCCCATGAATTTAGATTGAATTTATAGATGAATTTTACACGTAGAAACAAGCATCTGTGTGTCAGGAGCATACAGTGCTTTTTGAGTTCTGTCCTAACTCCATTCATACACATTAATTTATCTATCTGAAAATTTCTTGGTTATTAATTATTACTAACGGTTTTGTAATACACAAAAAGTTTTTCCAAATATTCTTAGGCTCCCGAACGACAAGGATAGCTTCTCAGACTAGAAAACAATAAAACTCCTGAAGCTGAAGTCTGAATTTTTCCAGGAAACATGTCAGAGGCTCAAAGTTTTACTTCAATAAACCTTCCCTATAGGGAACTACCTTAGCTTCGAAAGCAGCATTCATGGAGTTCCTCTGATCTTTTTATAAATCTCTTGCAGGAATTTCAGAAAAAAAAGAAAGAAATTGAACAGTTCAGCTTACTTAGTGCTTTAAAAGAAATGCAAATGTAATATCAGCTCTACCATATGTCTTCTGAAACAAAAATCTGGAAATAGTACGTGAGGCTTATTTAGCATGGTATAGAATAGGAAAAGGATTAAATAAATTGTGAATTAGTAAAAATGAAACCAGCAGTAATCTCCCCATTGAGAAGAGAGCAATGGAGACATAGGTTTGTTAATGAAAGAACAGCGTCATGGTATGTAAGATGCTGAACTAAACCAATTTTTGTTTGAAAGAAATGTCCTACAAAACTGAATACGAATGCGTGCCTTGCAAAATGAACTCTCATGTAAGACCAGGCATTCTCTTTTTTTATTATTTGTTTTGGAGCTGTACTGCACTGCAAAATACAAACATAATATGCCACTGTGCTATTATATCTTGCCTTCAGTGGTGGTAGCAGATTTCTCCTCTCAATATTTATTAAGTTGTTTTTTCCATTTTTCCTACCAAAAACCCTACAATGACTAAGAGCTGAACTTCTAATTCTGTCTGAGACGCCCCTCAATGGGCATCAATGAGGCAATGGCAAGTTAAATACACTCATCTCAGCATTTTCATACAGGGGAGGAGATAGAGAAACAGTATTATTATTACTAAAAATACCTAAAAAAATAATTTTTGGCTCCAGCAGATAACCGGTACCACAGGACATCTCATTACGTAAATACATTTACTCCATTTCGCCATCACAGGCCTTGTAGACAATACTTGTAGAAATACTTGTAGACAAAAATCGCTCTTTTTTTCCAATTGTTAAATGTAAATCACAAACACTGAAAAACTATATTAATTACTGGACAGTATATGTTAGTAATCACACTCACTGAGACCTAACTAGTTTCTACTAGATGCTGGGAGACTGAAACAGAGCCTGAAAAAGGCTTAAATTAATTTTTTTTGTTATCAGTAATAAAACAATAGTTTCTGCTCTTTTGTAACACCACATCCTTCTTCACATCCTCCACCAGCAACCACTCTAATTTAGAGTACAAAGAAAGACTTAATCTAATTATAAAGCAATAGTAAACGTACTTTTACAAGGCATTCATCTTTCAAAGGGAAAAAAAACAGAACCATGGAAACCCAAAAATAAAATACATGGGAGAAAAACAGGCCCAGTGAATGAGGAGACAGAGAAAAATTCCAGCAAAAAATCACTTGTGTGAATTTGCAACGTTTCCTCCACTCCTCAAATGCCACAAAGGAACACAGCATGCAGAGTAAACCTTCCAATACTGATCCTCAGCATTAATGAAACCAGTTAATTATCCATAGTCAATGTAGAAGATTATGTGCATTTTATCTCATATCAGGGCAGGCCATCTACCAAACAAGGCCTGTTAAACTGTCAGATTTATTATAAGCATAGCAAATGCAGTTAAAGAATAAATGAGGATTACAACTTCAGCTGCTATTTCAATCTGAAAAGTAGCAAATAAAAGGTAAAGTACCATATAGCAGACAATCACATAGCAGCACCCTTCCAGCACACCAATCTATGCATTTAGAGTAGATACAACTGATAATATAGAAGTGATTTATTAAAGTAACTGTTTTATTGAGTAACAAACAGCAAAAATGCTGTTAACTGACCACAGATATTACACGTTAGCGAAGAGTTTGGCAAAACTTTTCTCTAACAGTCCAACTGAAAAATATAACCAGCTCATATTCCTGTGGTCAATTATAAACTCAAACAGACATCCATTATAATTAATACTTCTTTCCTGTGAATTCCTCATGACTAGGAGGTTTCAGTCTTCATCCCAAAACTACTGATGTACTCTATATAGCATTAATTCTGTTAGAAGCCAGAGGAAAGTTGAAGTCACATGCAACTTCTGATTCTTCACATTTTGTCCTCCTTAGGAACTCTTTAGTCACTGGCTCAATTTCTGAATCAGAATATATTTAATATTGATGCATACTGCATCTTCAACCCCTTTGAAGAAGGCAATACTTGCTAGCTGCTTTCCCAGGCCTCAAAAGGAAATCACTGATAGAGGCAGGATAATATGCTAGATCAGAGACTGGATTCACTGGAGCCTAAGGCAAATTTGCTATTTGTGAGCCACAGCAGATCAGGAAGGACACTTTTGACTTCCAGCAACTTTCTTTGTAGTACTCGTGAGAATCCCAATCAGCTAATTGAAGCCACCCACCCAGCACACTGCACTCTGCTTGTAAAAGCTCAGCCTCCTTGCACGCAAACTTTCTCATTTGGGTATTTTGACAAATCCAGAGAGACAGGAATAAGGGTTTAGAAATGAATAAAAAAAGAGAGGTGAAAATCAAGGGAAATAAAAAGAGCAGGAAAAAGTGATTGTATTGTCTGGTAAAATTAAATTAAAGCAAGAGATTCACCATGAGAAAGTCGGACTAAAAAGCAAGTTAAAGTTATATTAAACTATCCTCCTGCATCTGTGGTTTACATAAGCCATGTATTCTACAACCAACTTACTACATCCATCACTGAATACCTGGAATTGGGATATACCCCTGTTGGTGTATTTTTCTAGCAGAAATTGGAACTATGAAAATATGCTACTTTCTCTGGGAAACTTAGCAGCCGAACCCAGCTGCAGTGTTATCATGTGGGAAATATCATCTCTACTGGCCTTGTTTTGGTAGCTTTAATCACAACACCCACCACGTGGGGACTAACCCCTTTTAACCAATTATAGTGCTTTAAGAGATGTGTGCTGTCTGTGTAACAGAGTCACTATCCAATCACCATGTAGCTAGTCGAGTGAACAAGAGTCTATAAATTGGGATGTATTGTAAACAATAAACGGGTCTTGCTACACACCACATTGGCGTATGAGCAATTCGTTCCACTTCAGCTCCGAGCCTGCCGTTTCTTATCGCGACAACCCCAAATGAAACAACAATGGTCTGACAAAATAAGCAAAATGTCCAATACCTTGGTTGGTGATGGTAATCTCATATTAAAAATATAAATTAATTTATTCAAGGTTGCCCCTTTTTCCTGAAACAGCACTACCACTTTCACTATAGATGAAACTGCCTAAAATCTTTGCCACCCTACAACAGTCACGCAGTGTAAAGCAAAAACAGAAGAGAGTTTCTATGAGGAAGGTGGTAGCAGCAAGCAGAAGAACTCCAGTCACCTTTAAAGGACTTGTACTAAAATCTGATGTGCACTTGTAGCCTTTCCTATCTGAAAATAATATGATACTTAGAAGGTATAATTTCATTTGAAAGAGAGCCTTTTTACAGGTAACATTAAAACAAGATTTAAGGTACTATTTCCTAAATTGTACTTGATTCTTGAACTCTGCAAACTAGAATGAAGAAACAAAACATAATTTACTAGCAAATGCCATTGAGTCTGTGTAAAAACCAGAAAATTGGCTCCAATATGTACTCCTCACATTTTTGCTCAGTCTACAAAAAGTCGTAACAGCCAACAAACAAATATTTAAGCCAAAGGCTCCTTCCTCAACAATGTATTTTGCCTTACTCTTCTGTAATGGATTTAGACTGGTGATTAGACAGGAAGAAGATGACATATTCCATTTGCAGCCTGAAAGTCAATAATGCTCATGAATTTTTTACCTGAAGGACACTTTGAGATGCCACTGGGAAGGCTGTCTAATAAACACATAAGGCTGCAAATGGAGGGCAGCAGCTCTCTAACAATGCTGTAACAATCAGATAAACGGCTAACATCAATGCTCAGTGTTAGAGACTGGTATTTAACCTAAATCTTGAAGGAGAAAGAGGTTTTTCTCAGCTACTTGAAACCACAGGTTTGAGAAACGCTTGGCTTCTGCTTAAGACTTTGCAAAACCTCTCCAAGATGACCTCAGCACTGCTGGATGGCTCCTACCTTCTGTATTCCCTCCCACAAACTAAGGCTCTTAACAGAGCCACTTAGTTGCTTACAGATTACACTACATCAGCCACCTCTAATCGTTCAGAAATAGCAAGACTAGGCTTTCATAAGACAACAGAGGAAAAAATGTCAGAGGAAGAAAGCACCATTTTTTTTAACATAATGTGTAACAGGTTTGCTCCATGTCCACTTTCAAAGAGGAAAAGGTCTGTTTTCACAAAAAATATTGTCAGAGGAGGCAGGTGGTACTACCGCAAAAAAATTGTTCAAGACTCTGTATCGTAATTTCAGGTTTGGGATTCTACCTCTCTATTGTTATCAAGAATTGCTTCTGATTCTTAATACTCAAGGACAAAAGAAATGAAGCTTAATACCACTAGAGCTCCCCTTAAAACACCAGATTAAAAAAAAACCCCAAAACAATGCCAGAACATTATTTGTATATATACCAGTCATGCTTGCATCCATTTGTTTGTGGTGGGTAGCTAAGTTTAAAAAACCAAAAGAAAAAATGAAAAGAAATAAAAAACATTCTAAAACCATTTAACCTTCTAGCTTGCATTTGATCAAACTATGTATCAAACTATGTATCAAACTATGGCTGCAAAAAAATATTAAGCTTGCCAGCATTTTCACCGGAAAATGAAGATTAATCTAAAATCAATTAATCTCAATTTTAATTTATCTAAAATTTAATTTATCTAAATTTTAGTTAGTCTAATATTTTTCTTATAGTTCACAATTTTTAACTTTACTTATGAAACTGATTTAGAAGACTAATATTTCAAATCTGTATTATAGGAAACTTTGTATTTAAATAGTTTTCATTTTCAGTTGATGGTACTACTGGCACAGTGAGTTAAAATATATTTTAACTTCTGCTGAATCCTCTCTGTCATTCTCAATTTCAAAACTGTTATTTGTCCACTGAAATTCCCATGCCAACTTTGCCCCTAAGAAATCGCCAGAGAGCAAACCAGACCAGAGAGAGAAGAGTGAAACAACTGTCTTCACAAGTGTAAAACACTGTGGAAATCCAGGAACATTTTCTAATCTCACAAGCATAACTGATACAAATGTATACATTCCTTGCAATACCAGCAAGCTTATACGGTTCAGTGTGATTTTCAAGATGCCTGTCTTAGCAATAAGAAATATGTAACCAATCACAACAAAGGCATTTATTTACATATCTCTGTGGTGCAGGCATACCTACAATTAGGATTTAACTCCAGTTAACTGCCTGTCAAATACCAGTTTGTTTACTTTACATAAAACATACTCCATTAATGAAAAGCTCAGGAAAATGGGTTCTGTAAGGATAAAAAGAAAGAAGCAGAGGGTGAGCCAGAGAAAACAGCACTGTGTTTCCATATCAGTCGTATACATTAAGTGACACATAGTTATTGAACCTATACACAGAGATATCAAACCTATCGTACTTGAATTTGAGTTCTATCACATATGAATCTCAGCTTCAATGACCTCTTGCAGCTAGAGAGGTGACAGTTCTCCTGGCCACTAGGATCAGCTTAGCATCTCTATACACTCAGCTGCAATGTGATGTGTAACCTAAGCTTGCACTGGAGCCTCAGCAAGAGATGCTTATGTTGCATGCAACTTTCATAGCTCTAACCTGGCCATCAAAATAATGTTCCTTCAGTCCCAGAGCAGAGAGTGTTACTAAAACCACATGATTTTACTGCAATTTTTACTGCAGTTCAGAAAGCCCAGCTTTATGAGTCTTCTGTGGTGCCTGATGAAAACCCAAACTCATGTTTCTGATTTTCATATGGCTGCAGCACTAAGAGGGTTTATTTTTCTCTTCTACCCAACTACCTATTACTACAAAGCATGTTGAAACTTCAGGGCATTTTTTTGAATGTCAAGTGCTGAATTAAAACTCTGATTTGTAGGAAGTGTATCTAAACATGATCTAAAGCATTTCTACCATTTTGATGTTGTTATCATGGCAAATGAATAACCTACTGCACATATACCTACAAGAGGTATTTATATACACTCATTTCTAAAATATTGAGATGCTGTCATAAGCATTCATTTAGTTTACAATGTATAACCATCAAGTTATTTAAGATGCAAGATTTCAAACACCTTTGTTCAAGAACGTTGCAAGTTAACAACAGACCAAGTCAAATGTACCTATATTCAAGTTAAATAAATGGTAGTACTCAACTCCACAAATGGCCACGGTCATAGTAATGTTAACAGCTTGCTATGCGGTGAATTCAACTTCATGTTGGCATCCTCTGTCATCCAGAGATGTGGCTGGTGCCCACACAAGGTTCAGAACCTTGCACCACTTCTTGAAATTGTATACCCAAGTCTCCCTCTTCAGTACGGTGCCTGGCTTACCCACATGCCTCTGGAACGCATTTAGAGAATTTCCCCTAGAAAACTCAGCGCCCTCCTCAGCCTAAGGTGGCTTGCCTAGCCCTAGGTGCCAGATGGTGCCCTGGTGACAAGAGCACGGTCCCAGATGGAAGAGACCAGACAGTGTTTGATCCCTATTCCTATCCTGTATTTGCATGAGCAGGTAGTTCCTCCGCCCTCAACAGGTGCTTAACTGTTGATAGTGGTACCCATGCTGGTATCATCTGGCATATTTATACTGGAACAGCAGTGTAAGAGTTGGAAAGTAGAAAAAAAAGTATTACTCTTTTCTTATTAATGTTTGAAGAACAGCCTATTTAATACATGTTTTTCGAGAGAATACAGCTATTTGCATAAAAGCTTATAGTTGTATCCTCTACCAACATGCAGAATTACAATTATGTATGTATACAGACATATGTTAGATGTATGTTGAACTCTTGGCAAAGATATTTAGAGCACTAACTATGCACATTGTCACTAAGCACGAAAATAAAAACTAATAAAATAAATTAAGTCAGACACACACACATCTTGCAAACTTATGAAGTACGATTAACTTGACAAAAATTAAATGTCCACAGTAACCTGTACACCCTAAACAAGTATGTTCTTACTACATCCATGAGCTTAAAAACTGGTCTGCAAACATGAGTAACAATTACTAACGACTTAAAATTGCATGTCAGTGTTCATTCTATTTCCTTTAATAAAATGCTGCAACTAGCAATAACAAAAGAAGATGAAAGCTTAATTATCATTTTAAAGCATTGAAAAGGAAAACACAACTTACAAAAACCTTATTGCATTAATTGGTTCACTGCTTGTGGATGCAAGCTTTGTACCCACAAGTGTATGTATTTTTACATATATATATATATATATTGGCCTTTTCAGCCATCAGCGCGCTTGCAGTAAGCGTGGGTAAAGCCCTTCCCAAATCTTCGTCCACGAAGCCAAGCCATGAAAAAAAAGAGAAAAAGATATATATATGAATATAGACTAGGACCAAGTAGAACATACATAGGAATTGCTATATGAATCAAACAGAAGAGACATTTAGTTAGTTAGCAGCCTGTCATGGAAGCTAAGAGCAGGTATCTCAGGAGAAAGTACAAGGCAGTTGCAGAATGACCATTCCCCTGGTATCAGTGGTTCAAGCTCAGCTGTGGTAATGCTGATCCTCCTCCTCCCTCTGAACCTATCCTTCAGTTGTGCCTAATTCCTTCATAAATCCATCTCTACCTTTGGCCTCCACAGTGCTTACAGGCAACATCCTATAAGCTTTACCACAGCTTCCTTAGCAGAAATTACATTCTGGAAAAACTAGAAGAGTTCTCAAGGATGTTACGAGTCAACTGAAATAAATCAGAATTTTATCACTGACTTTTCTGAAGCTTGGATTTTTCTCCTAGTAGAAGTAGAAGTCAAACTATTATTTCTCTCTTTTGCAGGACACAAATCACTTTATGGACTTGATGCAACTATGCTTATATCCTGCAGCCCATGGAAAACAAGGTTACTCTGCTGTTAAAGCTGAATGTTCATTATCAGCCATTTTATTCTCTTTGTAAAAGTACACTGAAATTAATCTGTGTTAATAATTAAACCATTTTTAAAAAAGGAAAAGAAGAATCACAAGTGTTACGAAAGAACTAGTGTATATTCCAAGTATTTTTAATTTTGGAATATAATGAAATATAGCTACTAAAAAGGGGAAGAAACAGTCAGTACATTCACAGAAGTAGTCGACCAGAAGCCTGAAAAACACTGCTAGAAAATAAAAAATAACACTATTTTAAAACTATTTGGACTAAACACCCGGAAAAACTTCTGGTAAAGCAAAAAAATAATTTTATTACCATGGAGTTGTAACAGAAGTTTCTTGACAAAAATATTGTGTTAGATGGTTGCTCTATAACAACAGCCTATGATATTGGGAATGGAAAAATCAGAGCACTACAGTATCCTGATGAAGTTTGTTTGGGGACAGTGTGCATAGGAGAAAATGAAATGAGACCAGAGAGGTACAGAAGGATTCAGATAACACACACACTGCTGATTTATCATAAACTTTTGGTTTGATTCTTAATTTAGGATTTCCATGAAATTCCTGTGATCTTTTTCAAGCTCTATATATTCACACCCCAGTCAGCCTTTCCCAATCCTTCACTGTACAATTTCAGCTATCAGGGAAACTACCCGCAGGGTCAGCCACAGAATCCTGGGTACTGAAAGTAACCCACTTCTGAAAGACCCAGGCTTTTAAATCTTACCCCTCACCTTCAAAGACTGAAGCTTTACCTGCTAATAACAAATTTTGTCCAATTCAGGCATTTTCCTAGGCCTGCCACAGCTGAACAAAAGCAAGTAAACAAATTTAAGGAGGAATGAAGACAGTCAGATATCTCCATAGGGATTTTTTCACAGGAACAGCAGCTATCAACTTACAGAGTATCTTCTTGTTTACTCAGCTCTGAGAGCTTGGCTTGTAGACCCAGTCCTCAGTCCTTAACTCAGCTTTCTTATTACAGTTATGGTGCTATTCTATAGTAGTGTGCTAACAAATTTATTCTATTTATTAATGAAGTAGATTCTCATCATTGAGGCTGTTTCCACAGTTCTCATTTTTTTCCCCGTTCGTTGTCTAAGTAAATACATAAAGTGTCACTGAAAAATCTAACCAGCCAGTTAGATTTCCTTGTGACATTTGTTATTAAATATCCTGGTAAGAACTCTGGAGTGAAATCAAATATTTCAAACTACTCCTCTAGCTCAGAATTTCCAAGAAGGGTTTTTCTTTAGAACTAGGTATATTTTGCAATGCAATCATGTCTTCCTTTCTTCCTTGCACAAGAAATTTACCTTACAAAGTAACCTTGTTGACTACAGTAGCATAGAGTATTTTGAAGAATGGGCAAACAAAATGATTCTGGTGAAAGATATTGCTTGAAGTTTTATATATTCTACATACCATGCTTCTGTAAGAAATTGCTTATGAAAGAAAACATTCCAACTTGAGTTTTGTGAGAACACAGAGCTACCAGAAGAATACAGTCTACACAAAAGGTTGATTTCATTCAAATTTCCCCCTTAATGCATCCTAAAAGGCATCAGGCAAATCAAAATGACTATACAAGCAGCAAAAACCTATTTTCTACAAAAACATTTTCTACATATGTGCCAACATTTCAGTAAGCTACTCAGCTCCCACTATGTTGTCAGATCTTCCATAAAGAAACAAAGGAAGAAAACAGAAGAAGCAGAGAGGAAGTTTCATTGTTCTTATGGCTTTGACATTTGGTGACACAATGTGACAGGCTCTCAATCAGGCATCTCAACAGCACTGCCTGCCTCAGGCCTCTATATCAAAATGTAGGTATACTGCAACTAAAATAATCACACCGAGACAAAACAGAACAAGCAAATAAATAGCACTAACTTGTTTACACTTTTGGCTCTGCATTCACAGTATGAAATAAAGTCTCTTCAAACACATACTACATTAATTTGAAAACCAATAATATCTTCTTCCCCCCCCACTATCACAAAGTAGCATGAGTTTTTCCAAGTCCTAAATAAACTAATGCATTTCCTGTATGTTAATTATATAGTTAAATATTACATGATTCTAAGCATCACCACCACTATTTCAATATGAATCAAGGAAAACACACTTTTATCAAACTTTCAGTGCATTGCAGTAATGACCGGTTGGTTATATGCATCTTCACAATCCTGCCCTTAACTCTGGAGGCAAAATTTTGGAGGCAGAGAAGTAACGATCAGCACTCTATGCAAACCCAAACAATTTTTTTTCCTGTGGTCTGCTGTGAAGAAAAGAGCAATGTTGGGCTTAATGCCATGTACGACAAGTAAATAAAGGCAACAAGCCTGTAAAAACTTCCCAAGCAGGAGAGACAGCATACTATCTTCAGTTACAAGTAACTACCTATAACCTTTTACAGGGGATATTATTACTTAATTAATTTGCAACATTAAAAGCATGTTTGTAAAGAAAACTACTAAGATTAGAGAACAGAGAAAGTTATATAATGGCTAGGTAAGTTTCAGTGTGTTTTGTCTACTTAAGTTCTTGGTCAGAAAAAGAAAGCTTTATTGCAAAAATGTGTCGGTCTGACTTACTATGTATTTTTTCATGTGCACAGAAATTACTGAATATTTAATAGTAATTACTGCAATGAAAAAGACAATCTTGGGCTCCACCTCTCCTCTTGATGGTGTGAAATTATAGACGGGTTTGTGTAGTATTCTGGATATCAGAAAACTTGCTTACAAAAATATTTCCCATGCACTGACTGAGATCTGTTCAGCCTCACAAACCCACAGAACTGTCACAGGCAACTACAAGTATACCCGTAGCCATTAAAAAGGAGGTAAACTACAGAATGTGGAGAATCAAGTTTACATTATTTCTTTGTATTTGTTATTTAGAAACATTTTCTTTAAATTCTCTTCCTCAAAAAAAATTTAACTTTTCCTTCCACTCCCACCAAACCAACATCCCTCTACTCCCCCCTAAGCATCCAGAAACCTGCAATGCACACACAGAAGCACCCATACGTGCAAAAAAGAGAGTGCTAACAATGAAGTCATGGCACTTCAGTAACACACCTTGTCATCTTCCAGCCTTTGAAGGTGAAGGCAGATCTCACTAGTTTTTCTGTGTCTTCAGGTCAAGATGTAGATAAATTCCCCATCCATCACACCGGCTTCTTATTAAAAACAGGAAGAGAACAATTACCAGTAAATTTACAGCCTTAGAAATATCAGCTCTCCATTATCCCAAACCAGGGTTATGCCTCGATGTGAACTAAAGGACATGCTGAGCGAGGACATGTGCACACAGCAGCTTATCATCTCTGTCATCTGCTTCTAACGACAGCTGACAAACTGGCCAAGCTAATCCTTCCCTAACTGCTGATCAGAGAGATCCCCCTTTGACAATCCAGCATGGTGGAGTGCTCGAAAATTCCTCCTGCTTCTGTTCTGTTGCTGCTTCCTTTTCACTGGGATAACAGCCTTTTCTGCAGTCATGTGGCACCAGGGCTACATTAGCAGAGCTTGATGTTAATAGACAAAGTAACTTCCCTCCCTCCCTTCTGCTGATTTTAAGGGTATGACTCTAGGAGATAAATAAATCTGGCACCAACCTGAAATGATTTTGATTTTGCATTTTCCTCTATTGAAAAGCAAATTGTGCCATCAGTGGAGAAGAGGAATCTGTGCGCTCGCTCTAATTCTTGCGCCCAAAACTAATTAACGAATACATTTTAGGTAGTGCCTGCATTGGGGCACGCACATTGGTCATAAACATGTCATATGAGACTAAACTGAGTATTAAGCATGCTTAATACTGAATATCTCGCTTGCTAGAATTATTCTTTTTCCCCTAGGGTGCTTTGATTTTTTTTGCCTGTAATTTTGGACAAATAAATACTCTTCTCTCAACAACATCCTATGGTTCAACTCCTCCCAGCACTCAACTTCCCTGCAAATACAGAAAAGCACAAATAACACATGATTTGCACTACAACCACCAGTGTGACTGCTTCCTTTTTTGTTTGAGGTTCTGGTTTTGGTTTTTTTTTTTAAGCAACATAATTTATTTTGCTTTAACTCAGTACCCTGATTAAAATCTTAAACATTTTTTAAACACATTGCCCAGTGGGGAAATCTATGTAAGCTTCAGCTTCAGAGTTCCCATCTCTCCTGAGTGTCAAGCCCTGAGCAAGTCTGCACCTCACCTCTCAGAAGGTTTCCTGTTTGTGAAAGGTAAAGTATACATGCAAACACACTGCTCTGTCCTACCTTCACCAAAGTATTTCACATTCTGAAAACAAAGGAAACCTTTTCTCTTCTGCACTGCCACACCATTTCCCTGTTACCTTGGCACACAGCATAAAGACATTCAATCTATTCGCCCTGGTCTGTCCACCTCTGACAGTGCTGGGCAGCGCAGGAGGACACGGCCAGCATAGCCTTTCACCTGACATTTCAGTATTGGGGTTTGCAAACTGTTTAAACAAGCTGTGAATGAAGCATCCTAAAGTAATTTTCACGCCTGCAAAACAACTTTTGCAGCACTGTACGTACTCTTTTCCAATATGATTAAGAAACAAATACCTCTTTTTCTCATTCTACTTTCATTTTATTCTATTACACCAGATCATTCTCCTTAAAGACAACATCGACCACAAACTTAAGAGTTTCTCCAGAAACTGCAAAGGTTCCTGTTAGAGACTGTGGTTGTGACGAAATTGTGGCTATCCTGTACACACCATCTTTGCCAATGTTGCCTTGTCACCTTTTCTGTTTACTCCTCTCCCTAAGGATAGCCTTATTCAGGAAAATGGCCCTGCCCAAGGCCCTGGAGGATGAATCTGTGCTCCAAGGCTATGATCAAAGCTGAGGCATGAACGCTTCTGTGGCAGAGGAGCTGGAAAGGGAATGGGTCCCCTTCTGCAGCAGCATGAAACCTCTTTTCTACTCTTCTCATCTGTGAGAAAGATCCACAGTCCAGGGGGAAATAATCTGCTTCCACAAGGAGACTAAATAATGCACTATATTCAGCAGAGAAACACATAAACAGATACACTGAGTATTTTTTATTTGAACTTGCCAGTTCTTTCTAAGTATGTTCTTCCATCTCAAACTGCCACGCTATACAGGGTAAGCAAAATGAACATTATTTGAAGCTACATATAACTTTAAGTCCAATAGAACAAGAACTTTTTTTCGATCTTAACTTTCTTTTATTAAAACAAATTGCAATTTGCATTTTCCATTTTCCATTAATGTCTTGGTTGAAAGAAGGTGCATCAAGCATACTGGTTACATTGGAAAATGATACAAAGGGGGGAAAAATTGCGAAGATCACAGGGACCATCTCTGATATTCAAGAATATATATTAACAGACAAGCACCAGAAGGAAAATGAGCTTTCACAAACACACAAAATACTTCACTTGAGAAGTACAGATCTAATTAAAACATTAAAAATGGGAGCATACCAGCCAGATACTTTAGCTAGAACTGTACTATAGGAATCATAAGATGAGAAATTCAAAGACAACGCAATATGGTAAGCACGAACTCAATAATCACAGCGATAGGGAAGGAATTCAGCATAAATAAAAAGGAGGTAACAGAAAAGCACTGTTGTAGCAACAGAATAGGAACTGAAGACTAAAAGGAGTGAAAGTATACAGATGTTGTTAAAGACTGCTTAGTGAAGAATAGAGTACAGATAAGGTGAATGATGAAGAGAGAACAAAAGACTGCAGTGCACAGACTGATTCTAGACAAAAAGGGAAAGAAGAAATGAGTGAAAGAATATTCTTGTTAGAAATAGCAGTCTGAATATAAATAAGGAAACACGCAACTGCAAAGAGGAAAGCCTCTTTGGTTATCAGGCAGATATAAATAGTTTCACAGGAATTGTACGCATAATTTGTGGATGAGCAGGTGACCTTTAAAACTAATTCTAGCACTATGATTTTTTCATATTTGCATAAGATAAAGAGCTTACACAGGAGAAGAGGCTCATCTAAGTTTTCTCTAAGAAATATATTTCAGTAATAACTCACTTTGTTTGCCAAGCCACAGGTGGCTTTGCAGTAGACAAAGAGAAGCTGTATTGCAACTAAAACATATACAATTTATATTTTAATATGACCAAATAACTGGAATTGATAAACTGAAAATTGCTTTCATTGCATGCATTTTACAATTCTCTTGAGTTTGTCTTTACTTTTTCTTCCTTTATTTTCTCTTAAGAAAGAGTGAACTGGGCAGAGACGAGGACGTAGCATGATGCAATCTGGCACTGTCTGCCCTTCTTCAAACACACTCTCACCAGAGGCAATGACTGGTCAAACAATCCCAAAACATCTTTTTAGTCTTTTTAATCTTCAAACGTGATTTTTTTGTCCTTTCTCTTACCCTCTATACCATATCCAGGAGGATCCAATTCCAGCTTTCTAATTCTTTCAGTCCTCTCAGTTTGGAGTTCCCACAGGCTATAGTGACACCACAGAATAGTAAGACACTTCAAAATGTGTTCAAAAGATTACAACACTAATTTACTCAGCTCTATTCAAGGAAGAAGCCACTGATTTTTAGGAAAGCTGAGCAGGCAGCAGTAAGTGTTGCTTGTGAGAAAGACTGGAAGGGCAAAGTTCCACACTGGCACAGAATGACAAGCAGAAACTACTAGGACTGACTGCCAAGAAGCAAACTTAGGATATTACTGCTCAGGTCAGGAACAAAGACAGTACAATGATTTTTCATGTGTTACATTTCAATAAATGTAGAAGCAACTATACCATTTTCAAATAGTAAGTCAATTTTAATTTTTTTTCTATCTGAACAAAACCAGCATTTTCACATCAAAACTGGAAACCTGGTGACTTACATGTCAATATTAACATTTTACCAGTCCAGGAAGTCCTAATCCACCACTACTTGGAAACTAAGTAGATTTTTATTTTCCCTTTTACTAGCTGAGGAAAAATAAATAGAATGCTGTAGATAAATGTACATGCTTCTTGAACACAGCTTACCAAGGCTCCATAAATTTGTATGCATTCGCCCAGCCACCCACTTCGGAGTATTCTGTATGCAAGTTTCTGCAAAATCAAACCGGAGGATTCAATATTGTGGTGTGCACTATCCATAGCAATTAAATTCTCTATGGGCATGTCCATTGACAATTGCGCTCCTTTTGTTTTGTTTTGTTTTTTTAAATACAAGTTTGCTGATTATGGTTAACTGTTAACTGAATTTTTTGAGTAATGGTTGGTTGGGATTTCTTAGTTTTTTGTTTTTGTTTTTTTTTTTAATTTCTGCTGCTTCACTCCCTTACCTTTATTTAAGAAGGCATCTGAGAGAAGAAAAAGTGTGATTTCAGCATGACCTGGAAATGGCCAGCTCCTGGCTCAGCTCCTTCTCCTCTTGCAAACTAAAAAAGGTCAGATCCCCTGCTCAGAGTCTCTGCCTCAGGGTGCTTGCCAGTGTTCTCTACAGGCTATACACAGCGAGGTGTTCTCTGGTGGAGATGGGCCTCAACCCACAGAGAGACAAGTTCAAGGCAGCAGATTGCTTCCATCCGTGCTGACAGCACACAAGAGGAACTCAGCACAGGAAGCTGACCAAGTAGAGAAAATCAAAACCAGAACGGAACTACTACAATATAGAAATAAATGTTGTATTAACACAATATGTAACATAAATGTAGTAACATCTAGTGGTACCACCCATTTTTAACACAATCGAGTTAAATTATGAAGAATCTAGGATTTTGGTTTTTAAAGAAATTACTTTTAGCGCTACAGAATGTGCCTTTCAGTGAATATATTTTTAAAATAACCTCAAATTCTTTATTTCATTTCATTCCAAAGAAGGACTTATATGAGAAAAGACTTCTGACGAAAAAAGGTTCCTGAAACCTGCAGACCAACAGCTGGCAAGATTCAAAGGCTGAGATTTAAACTAGACAAAAGTTCAAATTCAAAAAAAGTTTAAATTAGACAAAAGTCAGACTATAAAATGTTCATTATTAATAGTGGAACAAAACCATACTAATTCGTCCAAGGATAAGGTAGGTTTTCTTTCATGTTGTCTCAGCTAGAAACAAACACACTTCTAAATGACAACTTACGGCTCAATTGAGGTAGAAGATTAAGAAAGAAATAATTCAGTGAAATCTTACGCTCTCTGACTGCCAGGCAGGGCAGCACAGCACAGCATGACACTCCATCTAGCCACAACAGCAACACTACGTGAACTTGGCAAGATTTGATAAATTGTCTGTGGTTTCCCTTGAAACAGAAAGTGCTGTTGTGTGTAATGCAAGTAGGACCTCTACCTTTAGTTTGGGATATATCAAATTACGCTACCATACCTGGTGATGAATACCAGTGGGTGCAGAGTCAGTGGGTCTCTGCACCTCAACTTCTCTCTGAAGTGGAAGTTAACATTTTCCCGTAAGTCATAAAAGTCTCATGTCTCGTCTACATCTGGTAGTCATCTTCTGCTAGTGGCTTGCAGACACTGCAGTGCATTTGAAAAACTAGTTCCCATGAGCAGCAAGGAGGAAACACACAAAAACTCTTATCTTACAGACCTCAAATCCTGGGCTTTCACACCCCTCCAAGAGACCTCACTGAAGAAGGGAGATGCTACTGCTTACAACTAGCTTCACATGGGAGAAACTATAACAGTTGCTCTTTACAAATTTCAAAATAAATAACAAGCTAATTTAATCCTGCATCATACACTCTAGCCAAATCTTATAAATGTGTCAAACAGCACTAAGTCAGTGTAAATGCTGAACGGTAAACAGTGATGAAAAGCAAACACTGAAGACTGACCTCCTGCCTTACCTGTTAGGAATTTAGTGCACAGTAAGGCTGGATCATGCCCCAGATTTTTGTATTATTAAACATCCAGTATATCAGTGGATGATATGAGGCACAGAAGAGAAACTAAAGAAAGTCAGCTTTTCTATTAGGAGTTTTAAAGTGTACTGGAGTGTCCTGGTTTTGGCTGAGATAGTCAATTTTTTTACCCAAGTAGAATCATAGAATGGTTTGGGTTCAAAGCGACCTTAAAGGTATCTAGTTCCACGCCCCCTGCCTTGGGCAGGGACACTAGTAGCTAGTACAGTGCTGTGTTTTGGATGTAGTATGAGAACCATGTTGACAATACACTGATGTTTTACTTGTTGCTGAGCAGTGCTTATTCTAAGTTGAAGGATTTTTCAGTTTCCCATGTTCTGCCAGGGAGCAGGTGCACAAGAAACCGGGAGGAAGCATGGCCCAGACAGCTGACCCAAGCTGGTCAAAGCGATATTCCATACCATAGAAAGTCAAGCTCAGTATACAAACCAGAGGAAGTCGGCCAGAGGGATGGATTGCTGCTCACGCATCAGTCAGTGCGTGGTGAGCAACCGCACTGTGCATCACTTGTCGTTTTCTTGGGATTTGTTTCTCTCTCTCTTTTTGCTATATTCATTTTCATTACAATTAATATTACTGTTATTATTCTTAAATTGTTACTATATTTTATTTTAGTTATTAAACCATTCTTATCTCAACCCACAAATTTTAGGTTTTTTCCAATTCTCCTCCCATCCCACTGTGGGGGAGGAATGAGCGAGCAGCTGAATGGTGCTTAGTTTCCAGCTGGGGTTAAATCATGACATGATGATAATTTCTATCACTATCAGACAGAATCATGAAAAAAACCTTGTTTAACTGAGATCGAGCACAAACACTCTGTGCTCCAGAATATGTGACAAAATGCGACAAAATCGAGATTTAACTAACGCATTGTGAAAATTCGAGAACTTCAAATTTTACTCAGTGAAGGTAAATGATTTAAAAAAACCCTGAACTAATATAAAGGCAATCACTGAATGTAGGGTATTCAGGAATATTTAAAACAATGACAGTTACGTGTTCAGCAGAAAATGGTATGTTCACTTCTCATTCAACGGAAGTGTTTGCTACCAGTGCCAGTAACACCAATGGCACTCTAAAACACAGAAGACAGTACTCATTTCATCTAAATAGTAAAATTTAGGTATGCAGCTAATTATCTGCAGTAGAAACAAGATGTAGCATTCTAACAGAGACCTCATCCTGAGCAAAAATGCTACAAAATCTGAAATAACCCCCAGTATGGTCAGCGTTGAATATTCAAGTCTATGAAAAAGAGAGGAAATATGTCAGGACTTAGGTCTATTGCTAAATCTTAACAGTGAACAAAGAATTCCAAAACAGAAATTTATTTTTCAACTTCGAATTGCTCTAGGTTTTCCCTAAAATGAACTGCAAAGTAGGTGCATATGTATGACTGAATGGAAAGGCTCAGAAACAGCATACAGCTCAATCATTTTAATCTGAAATATCTAGAACGTATACCAAATCCTGTCCCATTCTGAGAACTCCTACACACACATAATGATGTTATATTGTAGGTGAGTATGAAAAGTTAGTCAGATGTGATCTTTGAAAATAGATGGCAGACACATTACAACTGCTTCCAACTGTAAATAGCAGAGCTGACATATCATCCCTCAGCGTAAATTTAGTGGCTCCTACCATGTTTACACACTTTAAATTTTCCACAAAAGCAATCTCAAAAGCATTATCTTTCTCTAATCTAAAAAAAAATACCAATAATATGGACAACGTGTTTCATTAAAGATAGTGCTTGAGCACGTTACGCTGAAGAACAAGATGACACATGGTCAGTTAAATGGGGAGAAAGTTAAGTTTGGAAGAATACACAGCTATTTCATTGCTTTGCTTTTGGCAAAAAGACTTCCATCTTTATCTTTCAAACACATGGTTGTCATGACTTTCTCATCTTGAAACTGCATGGTTCACAGCACTATTTCTTAAAATCCTCAGAAAATCACCCTTAATATGAGATTTATGAGTAATTCAGATTTTTACAAATTTCCTGTCCAAGTTCTTAAGAATCCACATTTTCTAAGCTTCAAGTAAATTACATAATAAGAAATGACATTGTATAATACATTTACCTTGAGTGAACAGGATATCCTTCTGAGAAGAAATTAGCCAAGTCCCTGAAATTAATTGTCCTTTCTCCTGTGCAGTTTCTTTCCCAAAACTAGAGAAAATAGGCAGGGCATGCAAAACATCAAGACAAAAAGGCCTCATAGAGGACATTTTGCTGGCAGTTTTAACAGCAGCATGGCAAAGGAAGACAGAGATGATCTGTGAAATAATCTGGACAAAGTCATGTATGGCTTTCAAAGGTCAGAAATTTAATCCCAAGCCAACAGACAACCAAAACAACTGTGAGAGAACTGATGCACTCTGTGCTTCCAAACTGCTTCCACCTGAGAAGCAGGATGTCCCATGGGGCCACCTTCAACACCTAGTGTATGGCCACTGCTGCTGTCCAAGGGCAATCCAGCCAACCTTTCTTGCTGAGCAACAAGACCATCTTGCAGTTTCATTCTATGACATGCATTTGTATCAACTGATGTACAGATGATGCTGTGGTGCTAATTTCGAATGATAAGGCCATGTAGGATCCTGGACATTGGAAGGTTGATTTTCTCTTTACTG
The DNA here is from genome assembly GCF_000710305.1 of Buceros rhinoceros silvestris. Taxonomy (NCBI): domain Eukaryota; kingdom Metazoa; phylum Chordata; class Aves; order Bucerotiformes; family Bucerotidae; genus Buceros; species Buceros rhinoceros. The sequence continues at coordinate 2,705 of NW_010411485.1, read as the reverse complement.
CATATGATAGGAGTTGTGGGTTTGGGGTGCTGTTGTTCTGTAACATCTACACGGACACTCTGATAGCCACTCACACTTTGGTAATTGCTTCTAACTTAGCTCAGCAGAGCCAAGGTTCACGGACAGTCCCTTGCTCTCCCAGTCATCAACCTAATGGGTGGACACAATATAATTTAAGTCAACTAAGATCTTTAATTAATATTAAAGGGAGTTTTGCTCTCAAACTGGAGTGATTCTCTAGATAAGCATGACTGATACTGCATGTGTTTGCTGATGTTACTGTTCAAAAGGGGCAGCTGAAGGATTTTATTTTTCTTGAAAAGCCTTTGAAAAAAATTGTTGTTTTTTTTTTAATATTACATGGGAGTGAGTGCAACATACAGTGATGACCATCCAGAAATGCAAGCTCTTCCAGATCAGTAGGCAAAGATATCTGAAGTAAAAGAAGTTTTAAAAAACTTGTGAAGAAGAAATGGAAAATCTGTTAGTGAACAGAGATGCCATTTCTTAAGCTACCAGCTGTCTGGAGGCTTCAGATTGAACACACTTCTGAATGTGCTAGCTGTACATACTATATAGAGGCATATACTAGTTGGTACTGAGGAGAGATAAATGTGAGGATATCTTCCGAGAGGAGCAACAGAGGAGAGCCCCCAGTGAAAGAAATGAGAGATGTGTTGGGACTTAAGTAACATTCTTCAATTTTAGAAAACCAGGCAATATGACACTACAGCTCCTGGCTGCAATGTTGATCTTCTCTACTAAAGCAGAGTTTCAAAAAATCTTCTGCTGTGGCAATATTATTTTATGAGTTTATATATTTTATAATACAAGGGGAAAAAACAGCAAAGGGAATATCGAGCCAGTATATTTCTACATAATACTGACACTAACATTTTTATTTGCAATGGAGATTACTGATAAGGATAAGGAGAAAGAAGAGGAAGTGATAAAGTACCCATTTATGTTTTAGGTACTTAGGAAGCTTCCACGACACAGGATCCCTTCAATCTTTAATACATCACACTCAATATGCATGCTATATGTAAATTTATATAGATGAATTGCCATTATTGATATATACCCTGAAGTACCTCAGCCACTCTCAGAGTCAGAGCAGTGGGCACTTAAGGAAAATCAAGACTAGCAAGTCCTCAGACTCTACAGCTGTGAAGAGGGCTAGGTGAAAGCATCAAATAACTACAGAGAAGTAGCAGCACTATGCCTGAAGTGCAATAGAAGAGAACCGAGGTGGAATGCAACATAAACGGAAATGTTTCTAAGCAGCTGTCTCCTTTTAACCGGACAATTTACTATGGCCTAAAACTACCGTCTTCTAAACCAACAGTACTAAGAGATATATAAGTAATTTTTCTTTGAAATTTTTTCTCAAAAATCTCTTATTTGGGTATAGTACTGCTTCCCTTCTCCATCATAATCTTCTTTCTAGTAATATCTCCCCAATCTTTCCCACTGGGCGTGACTTCAGCTGTAAAATTACACTTCATCCAATTGTGTAGTAGAGAATCAAAGTTATCCAGGAGCCTGTAACCCCCAGGGGAGCTTTAAAATCTGTGCAAGAACCCTCTTGCCTCTATTGTCAGTCACAGTCTATCCCAAATAGTTAAAGGCTCTTTTGGATTTAGCTGGATACAATTCTGACCTGTATTTGGACTTGAATTAAAGGCCAAGCACTTTAAATGTATACTACTGTCATGGATCTCAATGCTAGACAATGTAAGTGCACTCTGCTGACGACTGTTTCTGAAACTCTTTCAAAGACCAAAACTGATATAGAGAAACCCAATTATTAAATCAGCATATCTCAGCTGGAACTTGTATACCAGTTCTTCAAAATCTGTGCTACTTGCCTACTGATTTTCAAGTATAGTTTAAGATGTTCACACTGAAGTATAAAGGCCTGACTATCAACTTGCCTATTCTTGCTTTCAATGTATATCTATCTCTCTATATATACACCTATATCTCTTTCTACATACAGATCTTATCTTGAAATACGCATACCTAAATTAATAAAATGATATAAACAGTAAGCAGAGAGCACAACTTTTTTCCTCTTCTATACTTAGATGAGAAGTAAGGCCTACAACAAACCCTAGAAAACACATTTAAAGTAAAAACAGGTTCTTTCAAAGCATACTGCTGGCATTTCAAATATTAGGAAATGGATAATGGCTACAAGCATTAGTAATCAAGTCAAGTGATCTGTCACACTGTAGTAACCCGACCATGATACTGGTACTATGAAATTCTAATTCCTTTACTTCAAAACCCACTCTTCCTTCCACCTCTGACTATTCTTTCTAATCTTCTCATATTAATAATTTTTAAAATGTTTATTATTTTGAAACCTGCATTTGCACTTGCAGAGAAAGCTGGGTATTAACACTTGAAACCAATTCCTTGGAGATACCAAAGTTTCAGTATTATCACATACTAAAAAAGATTATATTATATTTCATATAGTGAATACTTCTCTAAGTAGAGCTCTGAAGGTCTGGTTTTTATTCTCAAGGGAAAAAGGAACAGACAAGATTTCTATATCCTACAGTCTGCATGTTTTGCAAGTCATGTAGCAATAAATAATTCATATTTTGACCTTATGGGATACCTTCTACTCATGGATTTCAAAGAGCTTTTGCAAAGGTGGATGTATGTTTTATTATCTGCAGTTTATAGATCTC
>NW_010411484.1:35409-40614 GCF_000710305.1 Buceros rhinoceros silvestris | reverse complement strand
TCAGACTGTGCTGGTCCAGAGCAGCTCCTCTCGGCAACTGACTGATCTCCTGATTTTATGGAGTCTACTATGTTATTCTGTCTCTCAATTCATTATTTGTTATTAAAAGTAGTAATAATTTCCTGAATTATTATTATTACAGTGATGCTTAGAAAGCCAAGTCATGTATGAAGAATGTAGTGTCCTAGATATTGATAGAAAAAATAGCACAGACAACAACCTGTGGCCACAGAGAGCCCAGAGAGCCATAGACAAAATGCAACAGATAGGAAACTCAGAGAAGTGCAGCATGCTGAAATGAGAAGACAGCATTAAGGTAAAAGTAGCAGTGTTAAGTAAGATGAAGATGACTATTTTTTCATGGACATTATCACAAGATGAGGTTAAACTGATCTTTGAAGCAAAATACAGAGAGAGGATTTTGGAGGTGGAGGGGCATTACTGGAGAACTGTTTAAGCTTTTCCCAAAGTATCTCACAAGCTGGAAATTCTCAAGGTAACATACGTCCATGCAAAACCAGTCTATTACTGAGTTCCTGCTTCCACTGCAGCCAGTTTAAGCTGTGGCCTCTCTGTTGGTGAGAGGAGAATGCTGGTTTGACTGCTCATTTCCCTCAAAATCGAAAGGCAGCTGGGCTTTAGCTGTTGGAATTTTCAGCTAAGGTTAATTCTCACAGACTTTGAATATAGCAGCTTTGATAATGAAAACATGCCTGAAAGGGATGGTAATTAAACCTTAGCATATGGTTTCTATCTAGAAATCTACCTATCTAGGTTTCTCGTCTGCCAAACGACCAGAAAATTAATCAGGAAGTTCAATTAATTCAAATAATAGGTAAAGGCAGAAGTGGTTGCACTGCTAAACTGCTTCTAAAAGCATAAGGGTACAGGCAATTTTTTATTATTATTATTTTTATTATTCAAGCAAACAGTCTTTCATTACAATTTTAGCTCTGATACATGAAGAAAGCAGCCAGTATTTTGTGAAAGTTCATTTTATAATCCAGAGACAGAAGGCACTAGAATGACAAAAGCTAAAGTCTAATTGGAAAAAGAATTCTTTCTTGGGACTGAGATCATTAGCACTTATTTGGCACTTTCTAGTACTGTTTTCCTGAAAAAGCTCCCCATGATACTAGTTGACGTACCTCAGTTAAAATCAAACTGTGCAGCATGAAAAGTTTATGAAGAACAGTATTAATCAACATTAATCAACTTTGGCATTTTACTAGGCTAAGGGGAAAATTGCATTAGGCCAAATGAGAGTCAGCAAACGCATGGTAAAACGAAAATGCCTGATATGTGTTCTGCTCTCCGGACCAGGATTCTGCCATACTTGAAAGCACAAGTATGATTAAAACAAGATTCATTCACTAGCTACATTAACATAATTATATTCATAATGATTTCCTAGTAAGTAGGAAACAAAAACATTCTGAGAATGGATTCATGTGCAAAAAAGCTTGGCCATTTTTAGTAGCAATATTAATGTAAGAAAATACACCCTCCTTGAGTACAACTATTACCTTCCCTAGGCTACAGTATCTTAAAAATTGTCGAGAAAATTATACATTAGGGTTGCTGACAGACAGCAAAGATATGTAAAACATTAGTGGATGATAACTTAATGCTTTTATTTCTAGTTTTTCCTGATGATAGTGAGGTAGGAGAAGCAGCAGTTTTAACATACTACCTCTTTTCACAGTGGACAGGAAAAAAGCATTCTCTGTGAAAAACTGTCTTGCAAAGGCAGGGATGGAAGGGAAAAGGTATTAAAATTTGAGCTAATTTTTGACATCTCATACTGCATTTCAAAGAGGTATATCCAAAAAAAGTGTAGTGAATTTCCTTCTTCAAATGTAAAAGGAGCTATTTTACTCTCAGTGTCCAAGGAATCTCTTAGTGATACAATACTTTATGCTATCAGACTTTAAAGCCTGCCTTGTCTCTTATGAAAAGGACTACGTCCACCATAAAATTAGCGGATGACACTTTAAACATGCAGGGGGTTTATGAGTTGGAAAGGAAAAACACAGAACCAGTAACTACCCTAATACCAAGAAAGTACACAATACTGAACCAAAGTTGCTGCTTTGCTTGTATGTCATTAATCACCATGCTACAATTCAAATTAGTGCTACGAAGTCGATATACTACAAAGCCCAAACAGGATACGTTTATGCAGAAAGACTTCCCAGGCTCATCTCTATGTTTGCACAGGGAAAATTTCCACAGCACTTACATGCTCTCCCACAGAAAGGTGAGCAGGCATTGAAGCTTTCTAGCACTGACCACACAGAGGACTGAATTTGTTCCACCTGTTAATTTAGGCAGGCAATAAACCTGTTGCATGTGCAAAATCAAGAAGGTATCCAGCTGCATTGAGGGTCAGATGTTTATAGCTGCTTCAGTAGTGCAGTCCTGTCATAGAATCATAGAATCATAGAATCATCTGGTTGGAAGAGACCTTAAAGATCATCGAGTCCAACCATTCCCCCTGCACTGCCAGGGTCCCTAAACCATGTCCCTCAGCACCAAATCCACACTTCCAGGGATGGGGACTCCACCAGCTCCCTGGTCAGCCTGTTCCAATGCTTAATAACCCTCTCTGTAAAGAAATTTTTCCTAATATCTAACCTAAACCTCCCCTGGCACAACTTGAGGCCATTCCCCCTTGTCCTGTCATTCATAATATGGGAGAAGAGATCAACGCCCACCTCCCTACAACTTCCTTTCAGGTAATTGTAGAGAGCAATAAGGTCCCCCCTGAGCCTCCTCTTCTCCAGACTGAACAGTCCCAGCTCCTTCAGCCGCTCCTCATAGGACAAATTCTCCAAACCCTTCACCAGCGTCGTTGCCCTTCTCTGAACCCGCTCCAGCACCTCAACATCCTTCTTGAAACGAGGGGCCCAAAACTGGACACAGTATTCAAGGTGTGGCCTCACCAGTGCCGAGTACAGGGGGACAATCACTGCCCTGCTCCTGCTGGCCACACTACTGCTGATACAAGCCAGGATGCCATTGGCTTTCTTGGCTGCTTGGGTACACTGCTGGCTTACAATGTCCTTACAATGCTCGTCTCATTACTGGTGTACTTCCCTCCAAAAGAGTGGCTAGATTAATAATCTTTTTTATTTTCCACCAGTGTGATAACAGTAAATATCCAAATTCCTCTGGTTATTTGGGTACATTCTTTCCTGTATTTCTGTCTTGAATATGAGCTGTTTTGATGAGCGGCCACCTTTCTGTGTGCATATTCTCCCCTGCGCCAGATATTTCAAAGATATTAAGCAAGAAACCATCAGTTACAACTGATGGCATTTTGTTGGTGATAACATGGATTTCATAGTTATTCACCCATCACTGACCATCATTTTCAAATGCATTAATGGCTGTCAGTAGTTCAAAAACCATAAGAATAGACACTCCCATGTCCAAAACTCAGTCATAAAAGATATAGAAAAATGAGTTATATAGGGAAATAAAGCATTGCTACTTATGTAAAAATCAAGAGGAGTGTAGGACAAGTCAACATTTGACAAATCAGCATCAAAAATGGGTTACTTTTCTTGTCATCTGGTTTTAATGAAATTGGCAACCTGCCTTATCCAAGGGAATAATGATTTACAGCAGTGACCTAGCGGTTTTCCCTCGTGGCTTTCCTGAACTATATGGACAATGGATCCAGTCTCCAGGTTGCAAGCTTTGTCATTATGTCTTTGGTAGAGCAGAGCAGAACAGAATAGAATACAGCAGAACAGAACAGAACAGAACAGAATAGAATAGAGCAGAATAGAATAGAGAAGAATAGAACAGAGCAGAATAGAATAATTTCATTTGGAAGGAACCTACAGCAATCATCTTTCTGCCTGATCACCTGAGGGCTAACCAAAAGTTAAAGCATGTTATTAAGGGCATTGTCTAAATGTCTCTTAAACACTGACAGGCTTGGGGCACTGATCACCCCTCTAGGAAGCATGTTCCAGTGTTTGACCATCCACTGAGTAAAGAAATGATTTCTAATGTCAAGTCTGAACCTCCCCTGACACAACTTTGAACCATTCCCACACAGTCTGACACTGTATACCAGGGAGAAAAGATCAGCACCTCCTTCTCCACACCCCCTCCTCAAGAATCTGTAGAGAGCAATAAGGGCGTCCGTCCCTCAGCATCCTTTTCTCCATGCTAGACAAGCCCAAAGTCTTTAGCGGCTCCTCATATGACATTCCTTCCAGCCCTTTCACCAGCTTTCTTCCACTTTATTGACCAACAGATGGGACATTTGATCTGACTTCAAAGACAACAAACTTCAATACAAAAAAATGTCATTTGGGTCATTGTCTGCAGTAGAACACTGACAACGTCATCTCAAAACAGACAGACAGATTTTGTCGATCTGACTATTACTGAAAGCACTTCCACTGCTCAACAACTCAACCTTTACAGAACAAGAAGTTAAATTCTTTCTATCCTTCAGCAGATGCAGCCAAAAATTTACAAATGGAAGACCTGCATCTAACCCATAGTAGCAGATGACTGCAGACCAGCTAGCAATGACACTGCTGACTCACATCCCAAAAGCAACGAAGACATGTTGGACACATGGCTGCTTGCTTCTCTCACAAGGAACTGTTTCTCATTTCTAGTCAGAAAGTTGCCTCCTGTGACTTTGTCCACCTGATGCAGCACCACAGGCTTTCATATACTGACCTGCTATTGCCCTGAAGGCTGCGCTGTTACTGTCTCTGATTCCACACCCAGCAACTATTTAACTCCCTGGCTTTATGCTGTGGGTTTTGGTTTTTTTTCCAAATCAGTACACAGAATGAGAAGCAAATGCAAAGATGTCTCATCTTTCCTGTACCCTTTCACTGAATAGCTTAAAGAGGAAACGGTAAACCTGCTCACTACCTGACTACACCTTTTCACAGGCAGAAATATATTGTCTCTCTACCTGATAATGCCCACATGTGCTTATGTTTGCTGCATCCAGACTTTCATCCTCAGAAGCAGGGTGAAGGTAGCATGAAGGAGTAACACAAAATAATCTCATGGTGCTTATTTTCAATTTTGTCCTATTTGGTTCTATATCATGTATATACTGATGTCCTCTTGTACTTTTCCAATTTTGGTACAATGAATTCTACATTATTTTTGGAAAAGAATAAAAAACAACACTTCTTTCCCCCCCCCCCCCCACCATGG
>NW_010411484.1:34045-35347 GCF_000710305.1 Buceros rhinoceros silvestris | reverse complement strand
CACCACCCCTTCCCCCCCCCCCCCCCAATGGTGATGTTATATGTTAGACGTTACACGAAGTAAAAAATACATGACGACAAAGCAGGGTGAAACAGAGCTAATCACTGGAGAAAACAAGATCTGGGGTGATAGAAGGCAACATCTGCATGACTCAAGAGGGAGTAGAAATTTCTAAAGGGCATAGAATTCATGAGTCAGAACCACATACAGAAAATAAGCAACAAATTTTGATTTATAGAAATACAATTCTGTTGAGAGTTTCTGTTAACTGGACCATAAACTATGCAAGCTTCACTCCTGTCGTTTACATCACTGAAACCTCTAGTCCATTATGCATCTTTATTTTCCCTCATATTCTCACACAGACACAAATCTAGGAGTCTGCAGGTCCTGAAGGATCAGTTAAATACTGAAAGGACCTAATTTATCAGGTTTCTAATCACATACATTTCTAATCACATACATTCAAGATATTATGTGAAGAAAAAAAACATTTCAAAAAAGCAGTAATAAAGTAGTCCACCAGACAACATATAACAGTTGTGGTATTTTCTATGTAAATTAAATTAGCTAATGGCTGAGAATAGGATTTTCAAAATCCCCTGAGCACTAGATATGAACAAATAGAGGAAAAGCTAAATTAATAACCTGCTTGATTCTGAGTATACTAGAATACAAATTTCCAGAATTATGCAGAGTACACACACACACATACCCCCACACACACACAAAGGCAAACCCGCATTTTTCCTCATTTCTGAAACTAGTACCTTGCTATGTTGGGTTGCTTAGGAGACTCTGATCCGAAGAGTTATGTCAGCAGGATTATGTAAGCTCCCAACAGGTCTACCAAGGTTGGGTACATCAAAGGTAGAGGCTGGACAGAAATTTCTCTCGACTCTTCAAGCGTAGGAGCTGGATGCAAAGCTGATCACCTTTAAAAATATTACTGGCTTAGTCTTCACTTTGTCTCCATGACAATTTCCATCTCAGTTCCTTGGATTAGAGGATAGTCCCAAATGAATCTGTGCAACAAGCATCAGTCCAATCCTGCCTCAGCAAGGAGCTTGAACCTTGAAGTAGCTGCTGCTCCAGAGTCATTCCATGTTATATACGAGATTCTGGCATGTACATACAATGCTGCAAGCTAGAAAAATCAGCTCAAGTTATGAGGGAGATGGAAAATTACAGTATTGATATTCTCAGTATGAGTGGGTACAGATGGTCAGGAACAGATTGTATCAAATTGAAGAACAATAATAAAATCATGAACTACTCAGGTTCACCCAGCTGGAGGGAAAG
>NW_010411484.1:407-33952 GCF_000710305.1 Buceros rhinoceros silvestris | reverse complement strand
AAAGAGAGAGCTGGCTGATTGTGAGTGACACCATGTAAAGAGCCCTGTGAGACAGACAAGGAACCAATTAACAGCAAAGGAGCAGGTACACAGTTGAAGGTAGTAGGTGTGGATGAAAACCCTTGAAGTGCTAATGTGATACAAAAACGCTCTCAAAAACGTCTTCCAGAACCTCATTAGCAGCAGCACGTCCTCGCTGACATGGCTGGGCATGAACGGGAGAGTAGGGACAACTAATTATGGACTGAATGCGACTTGGGTACCTGGAATTTGTTCACGCAGCAGCACCAATGAAGAGCTCATCCAACTTTGATAACTAAATCAGCCAGTGACGGCAAGAACATGCTCTTCTGCCCACAAAAATCACATTGGACTGGTTGTAACAAAAACACAGGCATACCAGGTTTTAACTTGCAAAAATTTTTGTTTGTTCCTCTGAATATTTGGGCTTTTAACTTGTATGTGCCAACAGTGAATACAACATATGTGCTGCTATCATGAAAATAAATACGAAGTAAATACTTGCAGAAGCAGCAAATAAGAAAATCACCATTCAAATGTACGGAATTTAAATGTTAGTTCTTGAAAAACAAGTTTCCCACAGACTGGCATAATTTTCAGTTTTCACATATACAGATTTTGAGGATCTTCAGTAAAACATCTTAGCAGAACTAAGAATCTTCTGGTATTTTTCAATGGCTAGAAAAAGGAGTGGGTCACAGCAATGCTAGGGAGTGGCATCATCAGAGAGGGCCCAACAAAGCAGAACCTCCCAAATCTTCAGGTCAAAATGCCATTAAAAATGGAAAAAGAGAATAAATGGTTATGAAGACAATCACATTGGCAGGCAGCAAAAAGGGGCTCCTGTCTTCCAACCACAAAGAGCTTGCAAGTGATTTTAATCCCAGCTAGATTTAACTAAAAAAAAGAAAGAAATATTATTACCATCCAAAAAAACAAATTCAAGAGGAGAGGAAACTTTCACTGCATACTGAAACTGCCCTGACACCTGAAAAGAAAAAAAAAAATCAATTTTGATAATTGAAATAAGAAAATAACTGTGAGACTCTTGCAGTAAGCTGAAAGTTGCTTCAAATTGAAGAACTGGAAGGCACAGTATAGTGTAGGGTAAAACAAATCAGATCGGCTCAAAGTAGGCAGCAAAAAGGAATACAAAAAGATGCTCTACATCTTGAACTGAGCACAGGAGAATGAGTCCACACTAGAAGAACACAGAAGAAAAGCCTTCAAAACACTACCTGAAAAAAGACACTTTCAGCAACTGTAAAACTGACAGACCATCAGAGTCCTCTCCAGAAAATTTTTCTACATACCTGGTTTGTCCTCTAGCTGAGCTAGAGTTAATTCTCTTCCTAGTAGCTGGTAGAGTGCTGTGTTTTGGATTTAGCCTGAGAATAACACTGATAACACACCGATGTTTTTCGTTGTTGCTAAGTAGTGCTTAGCTGCTGGCAGCTTCTCATGCCCTGCCCGCGAGAAGGCTGGGGGTGCACAAGAAGTTGTGAGTAGTTACAGCCAGGACAGCTAACCCAAACTGGCCAAAGGAATATTCCACACCGTATGACACCATGCCCAGTATATAAACTGGGAGGAGCTGGTCAGGAGGGGCTGATTGGTGCTCAAGGACTGGCTGAACATTGGTCAGCATTGCATTGTCCATCACTTGTTTGTCTTGGCCTTTATTTCACTCTCTTCTTGTTATCTTCCTCTTCATTACTATCATTATTATATTTTATTTTAAACTGTTATTATTTCAACCCATCAGTTTTACTTTTCTTTTATTCTCCTCCCTGTCCCACTGGTGAGGGTAAGGAGTGAATGAGCAGCTGCGTGGTGCTTAGTTGCCAGTTTGGGTTAAACCACAATAATGTTGAATTTGATTTGCAATATTGCTGCATCTTCAGGTACTTTAAGAACAACACATTACTTTTGGCAGCCTGATCTTATGCTGACCGTATTGTATGGCTGAGCATTGTCACTGAATAACCAGTGCACACGAGCAACCCATGACAGACACCAAAATTAGCTAGATCATACTGACTTTCAGAAAGCTTTCAAGAACTCTGAAATTTTTCAGTGACTCTGTACGTACCCAGAAAATGTTGCTGTTTTCATTAAAATGCCAGATTGGCCAAGATCTCTAACCAGTTAGTTTGAGGGTTAATAGTGAATTTATCCCATTTTGAAGGTAACAGATCCTCAAGAGAGTGAAATTCTGTGGTCAGGTCTTGCATGTGTAGGCTGGACATTGCTGATGGTATCTGCCTCCTGGAGATATTGATGAAAAACATGCTGCTAAAGAACTGTCAGAACTGAATTAAATGTCCTGAAGTAAGAAAGTCAAAAAACAAAGATGGTGAAAATCACTGTGACCTCAGATAATTATATTGCTCCATAAGAGGGAAGTCTTGACAAATGTTACCAGCTCACTTACTAAAACAGCAACTTTAGCAGGATTGCACCTGTGAGTAAACAACTCGAGTGGAAAGCTTTGCTTTTCCATGGCTGGCCTCCAGCAGAGAAATCTAACACCCCCCACGACAAGCTAGGAGTCTTTTGTAGCTATGCATTAAACATATACCTGCAGTAGAGGAAGGAATGGATGGAAAACTGCTTTCAGCATTGGTATTCCCCTTGGTTACTCAGAGAGACGTGGCTGCACAGAACAAAGCAGGCCCTGTTCTTGGACTGGGCACACCTTCACACCGTGGCCCAAGACACATGAACTTTGGCATCCCCAAAGCCAAGCAGACTGTAGGGACATTTTCACTAGAGCATTTACTGAAGTAGCAGTTTTGCAAGAAAATTTGGAAAACTCTGAAGGCATTGGTTTCTGATACTACAGCTGTGAAAAGTGAGTTGAATTAAGACAGACAGATAAAATGAGAACCTCACTGATCTGCAGCTTCTTCCTTTAGATCTCTCTCACTGAAAGACGTAACCGCTCGGTCTAGCATCCCACTGCACACTATTTCAGCTCTTCCCATCTTGTGAATGAAGTCTTTCATTACTAAACATGTTAACAAAACTTTTTTAATAATTTTTTTGAGCCTTTAGTTCTGATCTGTTCTGCCACATTTTTCTGTGTCTGCCACCATAAATGCATCAGTTAGCCTGACTATCCAATCAAATTTTGACTCAGTCCAAAATTCACTATGACATTTCTTCAATGCACAGAGCTCAGTTAAAATCTCTTTCTAGGGCAGTTCACATAAAAGACTCTCCACAGAATATGGCACAACCCCCATAAAGGTATTGGTCTTCTGAAGCAAATTACTATGTATTGTCCATAATTTAAAGAGATGTCACTGAGACAGATTCCTAATTTTATTCTTTTTATTGGGGGGGAGGGGGGAACCACTCCTTTTCTGACTAAACCTTGATTTTAAATCACATTCAGACACCCAATTATTATATTAAGTTTATTCCACAGTTTGACATCAATATCATAATCCAGTTACCTATTTCATGCTGCTTTAACTTGTGATAGTGAACATTTTCTGTTCAAGATATTGTACTGCAGCCACTGGACAGCCATAACTGACAGGATTATGTAAAAACAGTGGCTTATCATGAATGTCCTAACATTTCCTGATGTTAAATACTCACTTGAGAATGACGCAACTGCAAATATTGCCAGTGGTTTTGTTTGCCACGGTTATATTTTGCCTTAAGTGATGCAAAAGAACATAGGCTCCATTCCTGAAATAGCTGGTCTATAAATACGACACCTTTAGATACCCAGCCGAGCCAATGAATCTTCTGCCTTCAGAGTTAAATGCTAAATTATCCTATGTTTGGGGAAAAAAAAAAAAAGTAGGCATTTTATACATTTCACCTTACATTCTTGAAACATAAGAGAGATTGATTTTTCCCTATCATCTTTACTCAAACGGAGTGAGAAAACTGCTGACATGCTGCTTCCTTTTCCATCTGTGCCCTGCAGCTCCCCCTACTCCTGCCATGCCAAACCCCACCCCTTTGGCCAGTCTGCAAAACCTTGTTATAGCCTGGTAACAGTCCTTCCCCTTCGGCTCTCCTCTCTTCTCATCCTCCAGGCATTTTTGAGACCAGGTTTCCTTTCCCCTAATATATCCCCATAGTGTAGATTTGTAGGCATCTGCAAATAATTAAAGTGACCATCGGTCTTCTGAGCTTAACAATAATATTCTATGGTAAAAATAACCGCAAGAAAAGTATCTCTTTTCTGGTTAGCAAAAATGAAGTGATAAAGCCAAATCAATGACGACCACAGAGAAAGCAAGAATGTCTGAGGCACGATTTAGGGAAGCAGGGATGTGAAGAGAACAAAAACAGGAAAGAAAGAAAACCATAATGCTGGAAAACATATAATCATTTGATCCAACTTGTTTTACAAATACAAAGTGATTTCATCCTCAGGTACTAGTCGATCTCTACCCTAGATTTCAAAGTGCAGAAAGACAGCGAACAGCTGTTTTGCAGGACAGCAAAAGGGAAACGAGTAATGACCGAATGCTGCTGCCTAGCTACCAGGGATGTTTGCCCCAGAGAGCAAAAGCGGGACTGCTCAGACTGAGACTCTGCAGCTGTTGAAAGCGTTTGGCTCTGTCACCAGCTAGTGGGCTTGTTTTGTGCAGGGGTTTGATGCAATGACCCCTCAGGGGTCTGTACTGGGACCAGTGTGGTTTAATATCTTCATCAACAGCGAGATCAAGTGCACTCTCATCAAGTTTGCAGATGACACCAAGCTGAGTGGTGCAGCTGACACGCCTGAGGGATGGGATGCCATCCAGAGGAACCTGGACAAGCTGGAGAAGCGGGCCTGTGTGAACCTCACACGGTTCAACAAGGCCAAGTGCAAGGACCTGCACCTGTGTTAGGGCAATCCTTGGTATCAGTGCAGGCTTGGGGATGAAGGGATTAAGAGCAGCCCTGCAGAGCCGGACTTGGGGGTACTGGTGGATGAAAGGCTGTACGTGAGACAGTGATGTGCGCTTACAACCCAGAAAGCCAACTGCATCCTGGGCCACACCAAAGGAAGCGTGGCCAGCAGGTTGAGGGAGGTGATTCTCTCCCTCTTCTCTGCTCTGGTGAGACCTCACCTGGAGCACTGTGTCCAGCTCTGGAGTCCTCAGCACAGGAGAGACTTGGACCTGTTGGAGAGGGTCCAGAGGAGGGCCACAAAAATCATCAGAGGGCTGAAGCACCTCTGCTATGAGGACAAGCTGAGAGAGTTGGGGTTGGTCAGCCTGGAGAAGAGAACGCTCTGGGGAGACATTATTGTGGCCTTCCAGTGCTCAAAGGGAACTTGTAAGATGGGGACAGACTTTTTAGCGAGCCCTGCTCTGACAGGACAAGGGGTGATGGTTTTAAACTAAGAGGGATGATTCAGACTAGATACAAGGAAGAAATTTTTACATTGAGGGTGGTGAAACACTGGCACAGGTTGCCCAGAGAGGTGGTAGAAGCTGCAACAAATTGTCTTACTCTATAATAAGGTTCTTAGAAAAATATCACATCTTCAAATCATTCCACATTGAACACAAGTCAGAAACTTGAATGTCAGTCTTGCAATAAATACGTGAGTGCAGCATGTCTACTAAATCTATATTAAATCTGTGGTTTTCTATCATATTGTGGTTTTCAATCACATTTTTACAATGACAGTCAAAATACCATCACCATCCATTTATCTTCTTAATAATCAGCAACACTCCTTTGTCTGCTGAAAGATCTTTGGGTTTGCCCACACAAGCCCTAAAAGTAGAAAATATGATGCAACACACTATAAACTCCTGATCACATCCATCTACCCACTGAAAACACATCACTTGCATCTGCTGAAACTATTCCAGACTTGGACAAAATGAAGTCTCTAAGTACACTAACATTCATCGATATAAGAAAAACTTAAAAAACCAAGATCTTCCACTTTATATCCTAAAATCCACAAAGAACCCAGATACAACTTTCAAGGCACTGAAAAAAACAGCAGCTCTGCTTAAAATCAGTGTAATGGTAATTACTCATCACCTTTGAAAATAAGTCCTTAAGTTTGTTCCAAAGTGCCTATAACAAACATGATCTTCAACTCCCAGGAAGTGTGCATTTTTTTCATTTGATACAGTAAGGAAGGACACTTGCAGCAGTTTTTAGTTGGTGGTATTTGAACTATGATCTTTGATTCTGTCCTAGAATTGTTCACATACCATCTAAAGCCTAGGTGAACACATCGGTCTTTTTATAATTGAAGTTCCTCTTCTTCAATCACCTTTCTATCTTTCTCTAGTATAACACTGAGCTCTTCAAAGTATCCTACAAACTATTATCCACAGAAATATTTGTTCTCAGTTACAGAACCTCATTTGTCTCCCTTCAAACACTTTTAGACTTCCGCGATGCTGAATAGCAGACAAGGCCTTCCAGAAGGTGTTCACTTGTCGCTGGTTTTGCTCATCTGAAACCTCATCGCCTCTATGTGCGTTTCTGTCCAAACTGAGACAGAATTTCGCCAATTACTAACCATCTTTCATATCATAATGTTCTTTATAAAATAAAACAAAGTTTTAGATCATAATATATCATATAAGTATCCAAAGTATGGGAGAAACGTGCCATAGAGTAACTGTCTCCACTGCGCTTAAAGCAAGATGAGGTACGCAAAGCTGATCGCTGTGCCTGTATGGTAGACATCTACTATTAAGCAAGATTAATTCTACTCCAACCACCATATTCTTGGTCCAATGACCAGGATCAGAAGGCACTGCAGAGGTGTTTTCATATAACAACGTGTTACCTGACTATAAAGGCTAAGCAAATTAAACATGAAGCCATAGCAAGGATCAGAACTGTTAGTGAAAACCAAGCACACTGACTTACTCGTCCTAAAACCATCAAAGAAGAATGATTCGGATCATCGTTCCTGGTGCAAAAGCCAGTAAAACAAATGTAGGAAACTCTCCAGACAGCTGTCCAAACTGAGGGATTGCCGAAAGGGGAGTAAGTACCTTACAGGATACAGACAGAATTTGGGGACTATGTAAAATTCGTTATGGAATTTTTTTAAGGGGATTGCAGCAATATTCAAAACTTACTATGGGATGGTTAAAGGAACCACCAAAGGTGTGTAAAAGGAAGAACTAAGGTAGACTGGAAAGAAACAAGCATGGAAAAACCAAGAACAAAGAGGATAAAGGGGGCCAGTCCCACGTAGATGGCTTACCAATTACACTTCAGTGCGTGACCTCTGCACTTCATTGCTACAGTCACCCTGATATTCTTATTACACCCTATTTCTAAGGGGTCTTGTGTGTGCATGTATGTATCAATGCTAGGAATATTCAAGTGGGTCTACACCTTGAGCAGGACAATAGGAATAAGTATAAGCCACTGCAGCAGGACCACTGGAGGGAATTAAGTGAAGGTCTAGGGGCCAGCAACTGGGTGAGATGGGCTGAAAGCCAGGCACTGCATGGACTGTCGCACTGCAGCAACCAGAGACCCATACGGCGGGTGCATGCAGACCCCAGGGGTGAACTTCAATCCTGGCCAGCTGGAGAGAAGGGAGAGGGTGGAGCTGTAACATCAGAGCACAGCCTGCACTTACACAGGCACCAGTAAAGGCACTGCTGTCTCCCCATGCGGATCTGTGGCTGGCCACCTGTGTTTACTGTTTGTACTGTGTGCAGGTACACGCTGTGTGTAGGTGTGCACATGGGTACTGTTTTGTGTTGTTACAGATTGCAGATACAGAATCACAGCAGCCTTGGATCAGGAAGGGAAAAAAAACCCAGTCCCAAAGGCCAGGGGATTCTGCTGCCATGAACAAAGTGAAGAATACCCACATGCAGACTGGCAGGGGAAAAAAAAAAAACAAAAAACCACAAAACTGTGGAATTTTTTTTTAGTCATTCTAAAAGTTTCATCTATATCCATAAACACCTCAAAAACCTGAGAGGCAGTTTAAGCTTGTTTTAGGTATCTAGAATAGACACAGAGTAAAAGAAATTACTTTATTCAAATATCTGTATCATTATATAGCCTGGCTATGATAAAACAGGAATAAAATGCTGATGACTCCATGGATGCTTTATCCTGAAACAGCTAAAATTCACCAAGGCTTCGAATATTGATTTAAATATTTCTGTATCAAAGTTATTTCTCTTTCTAAACAGTCTTTAAATATCTTCCCTAAGTAAGAATATAAACATAAGTTATTTTTTTAATCAGCAGATATGTGGGCACTGCATTTGGTTTAAAAATAGTCCTTCATCTTTTTTTCTTTTTTCCCCCCTCAGTCAACCACACCAAAATTTTAAAGGCAATCATTAACAGTTTCCTTATATTTTAAGTATCTTACGATGCTAAGGATTTTACTCTACATACACTTGGGCATGCATACATGCAGATGCATGTATCCATATTCTTTTTGCTTATAATGATTTCAATAAATCTAGGTAACTCCTCTAAAGTGATTAAGGTAAGGCCTGATTACACCTTTCAAATCAGTCAGGGAAAAAATAAACACAACAAACTACCAAAGAGAAAAAAAAAAAATTTAGAGCCCCAGCCCCTTTAATGTAATTTCTAAACCATTTCAGTGATGGCCTGTGACAGACTTGTATGAGCACTTCTTGCTAACAGATCTACAGCTTGGAAACTGAAAAAACCCTACTCCAAGTACTGTGGCATTACGTACTTTCGGTGGATGGCCACCAAAAGTGTTGGAGACCAACTGTCAGGGTTTCCAAAACGGACAGATCAACAGCAGTAAGCCCAACAGCATACAAATCCATGGCCAGGTATCCCTCCAAAGAGACTGTGAACGCCTCCTGCAAAATTCCAAACGATTGACTTCAACCAGAAAGCCCAGCCCACACCTACACTGGTTTTACACTAACATGTTTCTAGAAGTCATAGCAAGACTTGATGTTGGAAAACAGACTTTTTCCTTGGCTGAGAGGGTGCCCCGCTTGATGATGAGACTGAGATCTGTGTACAATACCCCACCCATGGAACCTGGAAAAGGATTTCATATCTAAAACACACAGTCTCCAAGTACACTCCCAACTTTAAAATTCCTTTTTTCAGCATGCTGTTACAATCTCTCTAGCAACAATTTTAGCCAACTGATTCTCTGGGTTGCTCCACTCAGGGTCCTGTCTGAAAGCAATACTGTGCAAAGATCTTTGAACGTAAAGAGTTCCTTTGAACATGGCTCATGCAGCAGAGCTCCACACCACTACCACACTGTAACCCAACTCACTTCAGAACTGAAAGCTCTCTAGTTACATTCAGGGTTCTGCACCTAAGCTAATAAATTCCAAGCAGCAGGCTTGTTCACTCCAGAGGTTATCATGACTCAACAAACCACCAACCAACCACATCAACTCAAGCTAAAAGGACAAGGCTGAAAATTTTTAACTACATTCCAGAAGATGAGTCTGCTTTTGCAAGTTGTGCAAGACTTAGACTACAGCTGTGTCATGAGACATACTTTGGACTGCACATTCTCCCTCAATTTTCTGTATTTCAGGAAGGAAATAAACTGTATTTGGCACGGAGTGCACTGTATTAGTACAACAGGCACACAGCCAGCACCAGTCTATTCCCTGATCTGTTCCACTGCTTCTTATCATCCTACTTGGAGCTCTTCAGATCTGCTTCTCTTCCTCCACCTCTGTAAGATAATGTATCTTTTGCTCTCTGGATCACTTATGGTCTCTGGTCACCAAACAGCCATAATTATACAGGAATCTTGCCCAAACAGTGCTGGAAGAGACAAGTGAAAGAGTAAGAACTAGAAATGCATATGGATGTTAGCATCAGTAGATACATTAAAGAGGTGCTGTATGAAGGAAAGCGCTCTATTTCCAGATTAAAAAAAAAAAGTTAAACTACAAAGTTTATTCTAATTGAGTTCATTTTTTTTTAATGCATCAACTCGGGGGGAGGTAGTTAGACTGCATAGTAGTGCAAAGGCTGTAAAAAAACCGTTTTGTATGTAAGACGGTAAGCAACACTTATGGTTATTACGTATCTCATATTTCTGCAAGACAAGCCTTCAGCTTTGAAGGCCTAGTTGAATTCCGGTACTGTTTTCCAATCACCTTCGTATCTTCAGAAAAAGCTATGTATTCCACGGGAGGAGAAGCAGAGCATTTCCCAGACACACAGCAAAAGAACTTCAGGCTACAGGTACTTTGTGAAATGTGAAGCTTTTACTTTCTTTTATATCAACTTAAAATAGAAAGCTTATAATAAATCTCTCCCAAAGAAGTTTCTGTGTTTTATACAATTTATGTCATCTTTCATCCAGATTTTAGAAGTTTTAAATAAACTAAAGAGAAAATACATTTATTCAACTCTAATTATTAATATCAGCAACTTCAATAGTATGAAGTTTTGTCAAGTCATAGAACAACAGTTAAGACAGTACAAAACTATAAATATGCTTACAGATGCTCAGAATTCCACTGAATTTCTTCTGGATAAAAGAAAAATAATATATTGTACTAAATATAATGTAGTATATTTATTAGTTGCAATAAACAAAGTCTAAACCACTGTCTTAAGGTCACATGTTTACTTTATTGAATTTGTTTAAAAAACCCAAAACCAAAACAAAACCAGCATAAGGACAATTGATTTTATAACTCTGTATGGAACACAGGTTTTTTTGCCTCTGACAAATTTGAATCTATTTCATTTTCTTTTGTAGTAACGGTACCAAGGAACAGGATTGGAACAACAGAGAGGTCCTCCACCCACTACCAAGTTAACTGGTTTTATCAAAAGGGTCAAGCTGCACTGCAATACACTGCATTGGGCCAGTAACATCAGACAGGCAAATGACAATAAAAGATTACAAGACCAATTCTTACGACTACCCAAAGCAGATGATGACTTGAGAAATCAGAGCATGTGCATACTTGGAAGAAAAGCTGCCTTTTTGAGCCGTATGCTGTCTTACCGACATCCATCAAATTCTGTACAGTGGGTTCATTCAATAGTGACATTTTCTTTCATTATGACATTTTGTACATATGAAAATAACTATTTCACTACTGCCACAATATGTTTCTTCCTCTCTGACACAAATGGCATAGATCCTGGTTTGCTGTGCTTACGACGATTCAGTTCCCTAGAAACAAAACCACAGAAAAGTTCAGCAGTCAGCACAAAAATTTAACAAATACTATCTTCCTCCTTAATCTATTAATAGAGATATCCTCAATCAAAAAAAAAAAAATTAAGAATTGCTCTGCTTTTATTAAAAGCCAATCCTTCCTCCTTTGAGGAGGATTGTCCCTTTGAAAAATAAGTTAAATCACCTAATTTAGAAAAAGTTTCAAATCAACCCTTCTCTTGAGAGTTCAGTTTCCTTGATTTTCACGTCAACAGGATTTGCTGATCAAGTTCATCATCTTTCAGCTCTGAAAGCTGACTAAAACCCACCACTCTGGTTTTACTGTTAATTTAATGACTACAGCAAAGTATGCCACCTTCTGCTTCCAGAACTTCCAATACAACGATTCAGATGACAGAAAACACTCATCCTGGAGTCTGGCATAAAAAAAAAAAAAAAACCAAAACAGAACAAAAAACCCCATCCACAATCAAATACATAAAATACCAAAACCAACAAAAAACCTCCACACATCCAAACCAGCCCTGTTTCCACTGCAATGTTGCAACATGTCATGCTTGATAGAACTCCTTCGAAGATGGTATTTGCTCTCATTTCTTCAGTGTACTTTTGGGAAACAGCCTGTCCTCCCTAAGACTGCCCCTTGTCTGCATTTTTCTTATAATCAAAGGTTGATCAATCCAGTAGTTCATGATCACTTATTCAGATGTTCACAGTAGCTCGTACTTGTTCCTCCCACACACTGTAGCGCTCTCACTCACACACATTGCCATTACACCACTGCAGTGATGGATTTTATTAAGACCATGAGAAAACAAAGCCAGAAGAGAAAGACATACTTTCGCCGACGAGCTTCTCTCATGATACGTTGCTCCTTGATTTGGCAATATATACTTTTTGGCAAGTGACGGTGTTTAGCTATGCGTCTGATCTGCGGGTGATACTGGAACTTCTCCTTCAGCTTCTGATTGTAATTCATAGCTGCCTTCTCTCGTGGTGCAAGCTGTGGGGAAAACAACATAGACAAGCATGTTCTAAAAGAACAGGGATTTAACTGTCACGATTTTCTCTACAAAACAAAATTTTAACTTTAATTCAAATGGCTTCCTTCTAGCAAATTGCTGTAACTACAGGAACTTTAGAATTAGAGTAGGTTAGTATTAAAAACCTGCTATTTCAACAATACCCCAATGCTCAAATACAAAACATTTCCCATTTCAATCACAGTTTCAAAATTCAGTGAAGTAACTGAATTTACTCCCTGAAAATCAGCTTTTAGTGTGCTAAAGAGTAGAGAATAGAAATAGCTGACAGTAAAACCTCTTTGATCAATTTGCCTGCTTTCCTAACCTCTGATGATGATCAACTTTTGCTGTGAAACAAAGATTTGTAGGCATTTTAATCACCAGCCAGTGTAAGTACAAATGCTATAAAGAAGTTGTCTTCACGAACAGCTTTACAGACAGCTCTTTAGGCGTCCTAAATCTTACCCAGCACCTTGATCCATTAGAAAGCACAGCGCACGTATTGGATTTCAAGTATTATCTTGACTATATGGCACACAGGAAGCTCCAACTCTCATCGTGCAACTAAAAATATCTTAGTATCATCAAACGCATGAAATACAGATGAGCTAGTATTAACACAGAAGACTTGAAATTTTATCCGTGTTTAAAATTATGTCTGAGCCACCATTAACAACACTGAAAGTGAGAAATGCCTTTTCCTGACACCTGACCTACAAAGATTTTTTTTTTTCCCCCCAACTAGGCATGTTTCCTTTGGTCCTAATGCTTATTTATCAGAGGGGAAAAATCCATGTGTGCTGTGTTTTTGTTTAAAGCATGCACCGACTGCTTCACAAAGAATATCAGTCTTTGTGTATTTTGGATTTGCTCAGATCTCCAGGAATTTCACTCTAGTGAGCTTTCATATAAACACAAAATCTGTTAATAGTAGATATTAATATAAGATAATCTCATCCTCTTCTTCCTACCCTCCTGCCCAAAACACACTCTGTAACTCCAGTATTTCAGACATCTTAAAACTGTTCATATTTTCAAACAGTGGCACGAGTCTTCTGAAGTATTAAAAGCAAAATAGTTCAGACAACCTCTACTTATTTGCATCTATACATATATTTGCAAGTGACTCGGTTTCACTAATTTCTTACTTTCTCAAGAAAACAGAACTTGAGTTTCAGATGCTAACAAAAAAAAAAGCAGTAAAATTTTAATCACACTTGCAAAATCTTGGAAATTCCACCTAAATTACAAAACATGCTTACCCCCACCCCCCACTTTGAAATCAGCAATTGGCTATTTCTTCTCCATTCTGGAGGACACTTTTTAAAGTGACTTGTTAGAATATTACATTAATTCTGAAAAAAAAAATAGGTATCACACAGATAATTTTGATCTGAAATACAGTTAAATGATCTGAAAGCAAGTATTAATAAGACATAAAGAAGTTTCTCCTTTGGGACAATAATGAAACAAGGTACCAGATGCAGAGCTGCTCATCACTCAAAAAATTGTTATTCAGGCATCAGAGATACATAATTCTCTTAACCTGTTTCTCCACACCATCTTATTCATAAAAAACAAATTATTCTGCTTTACTTACATTTATCACGACCTCTCAAATTGCAAGTGAGTAAATTTACAATCTCAACTCACTAAAACTAATGCCCCCCCCCCCCTTTACTGAAAGTCCTTCTAGTGAGCCAGCCTAAATAGCTGGTTCACTCTCAATAAAACCCAGGTGTTCCAACTCTGCTGAAAACTGCAACCAAACCCCCCCCCCCCCCTTTACTGAAAGTCCTTCTAGTGAGCCAGCCTAAATAGCTGGTTCACTCTCAATAAAACCCAGGTGTTCCAACTCTGCTGAAAACTGCTAACATAATCAAAACTGAAGAGCTTTTATTTTAATTAAATACAATGATTTTCCGTTAATTTAAGAGCAAACTGTTCTTGATTTAGTATAACCTCAATGATTCTACAGACGAGGCAAATCCGTAAATTAAAGACACATCCAGGATATCTTATTTTAAAAATTAATACAGATTAAGAGGTGGTTATGTTTGAGTCTGATTCCATTTTTATGCATAATGTGGTATGTAGAAAGACGTGTAGCTGGTAACTCGGTCCAACTACCAAAATGACAACACCCCATACACCAGGCTATGCTAAATGTACCCTCATCTACATGATGATAAAAGAAAATTTTGCAGTAATGACAAGTTTCTATTTATGAGAGATAGCAGACAGCTAAGAAAGCAGACTGCAGTAAAGCACTGAATTCCAAGCTCTCTTGCAAGCCATCTTACAAAGGTCACCGTAAACAGTTGAAGAGAACAGCAATACTTCCCATTCTGTTCTCATCTGGAGAAGATGCTATAAACACGTGATTTAGCAGAATTACAGCTTTTGTTTATAGGGACTAGAACACTCCACAATATAATAAATTAGGATTTGCATGACATCATGAGTGGAAGATATTCGCAAAGATGATGTATGACTCTTTTCATACACTGCAGAAGTGAACGTGCAACTTCCTTCCCCAAACCGGAATTATGTGGTAGAAAGACAGCTGATTTGTGCCATTACCACAGCAGTACTTCATAGCCAGTATTTAAGTAAAAAAGGGAAAAGAATTCCAAAATGCAACCAAGTTGTCAGCAATAATAAAATGTGTCCTTAAGTAAACTGCCTATGCCTCTCTCCTCCCACCAGACGATAGAAGCTGGCTATTTTTCCCATCTAGGCACAAAGAGGGAAAGCATTTTTCCAGAGCACTGACTGAAGATCTAAAACCACCTTTAATAAAAAATTCCCCTTTTAAAGAGGGCTGTATTTGTACCGTTTAGTATTTAAAACTCCACACTATTAGACTCCTGTAATTCAGCATGAGAATATGAAAAGGATGTTCATCTATCCTGTCCAGGTTGCTCTTCTACGTTAGGACAGACAGCACAGATGCAATATATTTTTAGAATGCAAATGTATCCCATCAGTTTTCTACACCATAGCTTGTCTTCAATTCCCCCCACCCCACTGCTCTGCTGAAAACACCTTCCTAAGTTTATTGCCATGAATTTTATTTCTCATTGTTTGCTTAGACCAAAAACTTACAGCTTCTTTACCCCCAAATGGATGACAAAAAAAAGACAGGTAATGCAGATGTTAAGAGCACAAAATCATAGCTAAAGAGATGATACATGTGCACTGAATTGCAAAACCAAAATCACTATGAAAAGAATGCTGTGTCACACAGTATATGGCACTGCTTGTAATCAGCCTTATCTCACAAAATGGAACTGTATACTAGAAGCAGACTGAAAGGATACACAATCACTTTGACAGTTTTGATATGCTCCTGCTAATGCACTTCGCTAGATCAAAACCAAGACTTGTAACTGCACTTTCTCCTATCTTCTTCAGTCCTTACTCAAAAGCTGTTATTTCTGCATCTTGTAAGAAAGCAGCAAACGTATGCTCCACTACTGTCACACTCACTCATCATGCCGGTTTTACACTCACTGAAATACAAATCATGCCCAGGCAGAAAGTTTTCTTCTCCAATTGTCCAGTGCTCTGTTCTAATTCCTAACTACTCCAGAAACGTAACAGAGCCAAATTTTGCAGCTGTTACTCTTAGAAGAAATGCTACTAAGTGTTTACACTCCAAGAGCTGCAGGTGCAGATTTTAAAATGTGTCAATATATTGAAGAACAATACAGCTTTTTTGGAGTATTACTGATGGTTCACTGCTTTCACAATTCAAAAATCTCCATCTATCTCCTCCTTTGTATACATCAGATTAATTCTACTCTAGTAACTGAAATCTACTCTACTACTGTTGCTTTTCCAGCCTTTTTATCCAGACGAGGCTCTGTTTTCCTCTCTTCCTCAAAAGCCAAAGTCATTTACCTTTTCAGAAATCCCAAACCTCTTCAAAAGCACAGGTACAAATGCCTCAAACATACTTAACGTCGTATTTTATGTATAGTATTGAACAGTCTGGAGTTTCTTGAAACTCTTGTTTAATGGAGTCTTTTGCTTCTGGACATGCAGAGCTAGATGCTTACTGCTTCAAAAAGAACACCTGTTAAGTCCTTTAAGTGATCATTATTTATTATTTAACCAACTTTTATTAAAAAAACCTAAACACTATTAATTATTTTAAAGCAACCTCTGCAGTAGCTCCAACACAGAGATTTGGGGTTTGTTACCCCGGTGTAAACCCATGCAGACTTCACTGTCAGTGGAGTGGAGACACAGCATCCCTCTGGCTCCTCCAGAGACTCTTATTCTTACTTTGATGTTTCACTGATTTTTAATAATGAGTGCAACGCCAAATAGATTAAAAGCCAAAAGAAACATGCATGTCAGAACTGATGACTGCTAGAGAAGCGACAGTTCAGAAAGTACAACCTTCCAAATGGATAAATGTTCATCAGTCACAACATAAGTACTGTTAACTTCACTGTTAACTTCCTTGGAATCCAGGAACGCTAAAAATAAGTACTCGCCAAAGAAAAAAAAAATGTTTGATTACCATATTTCTTTCTCTTTCAGGATGCTGGTTTCCATCCACCCCCACCACAAAAATATCCATCTTAATATACAATGTATTACAAGATGTTAGCATTATATCAGAAATACAGTGACCTTTGGATGAGTCATTCAATCAAATCTTCTCAGCAAAGAAAAACAGCAGACCAAGCAACTAAGCATTTAAGACATTCTGACACTTCCAACAGAATTACCAAATGTTCAGCTTTGAATATTCAGTATGTTCAAAAAATAGCCACATACTATGGAAGAACTGGACATTTTAGAATGAGCAAGCATATGTCTATGAAGATAAGAACACCAGTCCTCTAAAAAAGGAGCAGGTAGAGTGGAACAGCAGGAAAAACAGTGGAACCTGATAAATAGCTATTAACAGTTGCAACATTAAGAATCACGGGAACTACCAGACTGGATCAAACAACAACTGGCAGTGTTGCCTGATTCCAAACAACATTTCCAAAGTATATCCAAGAACGTAAGTCATAAAAAATTCCACTCTTAAGTCCTATTAGGAACAATTACTCTCTAAACATCTGGAAAATAAAATTTCATAGGGCTTCTAAAAAATTTTTTTAACAACTATAGCAGCTTTGGACAGTTACTAATTTAATATCCAAATTCTGTGTCTTGCTGAATTCAATCTTTTAACAGCATCATGCTTGAACACATTTCCACACAAGATATGGGGATGGGAAACATTATCTCCTCATATAATAATTTTTTATAAATTCATTAGTGTCATCCATGTGAAATAAGAGCAGTTTTTTCTACATAATTCACTATATCCCTTGTAAGTTCTCCCTATATTTCTAAATAATTTTGCTTTCATAAGATTTTGCAAGGTGTTGATGTTGCAAGGTGGTTTTAAGATAGGATGACAACTTTTGTATTGTAAATGATGAGATGATTTTCTTTTCTTAAGAGTTAAAAAACCAAACAAACACCACACAACCCCAAAAAAACCCAAACCCCGCAAACAAACAAACAAAAAAATCAAACAAAAAGCCCACATACCATTTGACCTGTGTGTTATAGCTAGCTATTGACTTAGTTCTCTTACGAGCTGATAGCCAAAGAGCTTTGACAGAAATGCTCACCAACCCTTACACTCATGCAAGCCAGATCACTTGTATGATCCCACAACAGCAGAACTGAATCACAGACACAGCCTGCAAGAGGCATGTCAAGCAGCAGCACTGTTCTTACAAACAAGGGAAAAAAAAGAAAAAGGACAGGCTATTTTATGTAGGGATCACTGTCAGGTCAAGGAACACAAGAGTATTGATGCGCAGACGGTATCCGATACCCAGTTGTTACAATGGGTAGTGCCTTTTTTAGGCCCATACCATGGCTCATTTTCACTAATGCAAATAGTACAGAAAACGGCAGAACGTCATTCACGACTCTACAGTTTGAATACTTAAACAATAGCTAAGTTGTCCTTTTGGTATTTAATATTTCAACAGTGCAGGAGTAGTTGGGTTTGCCTATTACTTCCCAGAGCCAGGTATGCTCACTCTTTCATAAGAAAAGGAACCAATGCCATCTAGTAGTCAGTACAGTGAATTTTCTGTTCACACCTGAGAATACTAGGAATCACTTCATATGAAAATGGTATTTGACATTCTTTTCACCCGCTTGTCCTTCACAGAAAGGGCACAGAGTAAAGATGCATGCCAAAAGCACCAGACGACTGTTACAGAACATCTTACAGAGACACAGCCTGCTCTCTTACTAAGAACTAGTGAACAGAGAAAATTTCAGTTAATACTGTAAAATCAGGTGAAAAGGACACTCTCATGACCATATGGATATGACAATAAGAAAACAGGCCATATCTCTGCCCAACACCACTGTCTAAGCAGATTCAACATAAAAGTTAAATTAAAAAAAAGTTAAGTCTGTAATGACCTTTGCGAAGTCCTTGGAACTAGCAAGTATGGGACTGATACTTAAATTGTTTGACTACACCACCACACGTGAAAATCCCAAGAATCAATTCATTACAAAAAAAGAAAATCGCATCCTCAACAAAAAAGAAGAATTATTCCATTAAAGAAATACAAATTAAATAATAGTACCCTGTACAGGCTACAAATTTGTGAGGTTTGGTTGCTTTTTTTTAATCGATAGCTCTATAGCAAAGATGAGAAAAATAATAGGACTTCCAGATATCCATGGTGAGACACGGCTAAAGATATACATGTTATTTTAGCTGTGCTATTCCTTAACCAGTGCTTCACAGCGCACAACAGTCCATGAATTATCCCATTCTGCACTGTAGCCTTAGTACTTCCTGCCACTCCCATTCACCTGCCACCTCTCCCAGCTCTGCTCCACTTCCCTCTCATGCAGACACTGCGATTTGATGGAGCTTCAGGTAACCACAAGCAGCCCTAGATGTAACTGTGCAATAGATCCATCCCCTTAACTGTAAAAAATTCTTCCCCAAATTGCAGCTTCCCTCTCCTCATCCCTCAGTCTTTCACCAGTTGAAGCAGAAATTCCCCCAAGCATTATTTGACAGGCATGCTTGTGGGCTCAGAAAAAGCAATGTAAGCACCTCCAAAATACTGTAACAATAAACCTACGTAAAGGGATTGCTCTCAGCAGACAAAGCGTCAAATTCATTCTCCAAAGCTCTTCAATACATTAATACAACTGTGCAGATAAATATGTGCAACTGGTAACCGTAATAAAACATTCTGGCTTTGTCTATAAATAAGCATTCAAACAAGCATAACTGAAAAGACATGTATCTCATTAGACTTGTGTCTGTTCCTACTAGGAATACTTCAACCAAACTGTCTTCCACTGAATTAAATGGACTTTGGACACCACATTAGCTTGCCTGCTTGATATGAGAATTACATAGGTTAACGATAATCTCAGTTATGTATCAGTGCAAATGGTCTATTTTACAATGCACACAATTATCACAGTATGAACTAATATGAACCAGTTGAATGCCAGTTAAAATTACTGAAAGCAGTAACCCTAGTTTCAGTATAATGACTTACGTACAGCAAACCAGAATTTATTGCTTTTTCTCTAGTGCAAAGGGATAAACTCTCACCTGTAGCACCCAGGCAAAAAATTCTAATCTAGTTTAGTTAGAACTGATGATTGTCAACATTAAATAATCGCCTTGTGCAGCAATAACAAGGTAATTTTATTATAAGCTGCAGTAAAAGCAGGACGCTATATTAAGCATGTCCGTGTTCAAATTAAATACAAATGTCAAATTACAATTTCACATTTTCCCTTTAGAAACGATGTTTTAGAAGTTGAATAGGCTAACCAACTGTAATACCACCAAAAAACCCCAAACATCTGAAAATAACAAAAAGCAAAATGCAACTCTTACCACTCCCAGTTTTTCTGAAGCATTAGCTTTCCATAGACGAATATTCATCTCATCTGAGCCACACAGAATGTATTTATTATCTGAAGTCCATTTTACAGTAATGACGTGCTGCATTCGTTTTGTATGATACACCTCCCTAAACCAAGAGAAAAGTTTTTGAATGATCTATCATTTTTCCCACCGACATTACCTTTCAAATAGCAGAAAGTATTCTGTTCAGTGTAAAATTTGTTTACTCTTTGTTGGTTTTTTTAAGAAATCTAGCTTTATTTAAACACAGTACTGATCTTAAACCTACAGAGAGAGATTCAAATAAAGTGTGATGGTTAGACCGATGAAGGACCGACAACCTAGGATAAGATGCTTCTTCAATAAGTGCTTCCACAGAAATTACAGTAAATAGCTAAAGATTAACTCCTCTTGCAGAACATGCTATGGGTATACAATATGATATGCATACTGTTCCTGAAATGGTTTTCATTATGTTATTATACCAACCAAGCATTACAGAATGGGACTGCAGAAGAACGGGTGCCAAAGAATCTGACACCACCACTACGAAAGAGAAAAGTAAATGAACACCCTCAGCTGTCCATTTATGACATGGCAATAGATTAGCTACTCTTCATTGTGATTTCCCTCCTTTCCCCAAAAATGGACTTCCTTTATCATTGTCTAAAGGACCCCGAGGAAAAATTTTAAAAACCTAAAATCTCAAAGAAAAGTCTCCAGTCCTGCAAACATGAACTCACAAGAAGTACCAGCTTGTAAAAAAGGACTCAGAACAGCTGTGTGGCTATTAAAGCATAAACTACATTTCATTTCTGCCAGTCAGACTCCAGCTCAACAAGTGCTGGCACTTGTTGAAAAAGTGCAGCCACACGTCATTTAAACCAATACTTAAATGCAATGCTTATTTAATTTTTATTATGTTCGTACCAAACAAGCAGAACATTATTCTACAGAATGAAAGTTATTCTTTTATTTCTGCTATAAAAATACAGGACTAAGTACACTTTTCTGGTAATGTAATTATTTATTAGCATTCTAAAGGTCAAGAATAAGTAAGGCCTACTTATTGTCCACTGATATCCACTCCTTTGGTATACCAGTCATGCACTGCAGCTTATAGACCATTCTCTTTCTTCTACCCAGGTATTTTTACAAACAAAATCCAGTAATAATGGAAGAGAAATATGAAAACAACACCTATTCAAGAGCTGTGGAAAAATTAGACTGGGGTTGAGCTGCAAGGGTTGTAAGAAAAAGAAAAGTAATCAATGTATGGCCTTAAGCAAGCTTTAATAAGCTTAACCACCTCTTGTAATTCACACTCAAGTGATGCTCTCCAAGAACAACCACGTGGAAGACTGAGCACAAGGACCTTCAGAAAACAGTAATACTCAGATCAGCTTTCTACTGATGTTGATGTTTAATAGTGTGTGCACATAAGCAAGCTGATAAGAATTTCTACTGGCTCAATAACAAAGCACTTATTCACCCACCCTTGGGGAACTAAGTACTTTTCCTTTCCTTACTCTGAGTTTTCAGATTTTGCCTCTCCTGTTGCTGTGATCACAAGTTATTAAATATCGTTCTCAGGCAAAGGAAAAACACGGAATGTGGTCAAATAACCTGGATCTGTCATTAAAAAAAATTCACACAGACATCTGGTTCTGTGTACCAGGAATTTACTAAATTTAATCAACTTCATAATAAATCTCATTTCTTATGGCTAATGAATTTCTTGATTTAAATGCTCGTCTTAAAATAAAACAGAAAGCAATGAAAGTTAGTGGGTTTTGAGGTTGGCAGGAGATCAAGTCAAATCTGAAATACCATCAGGATCCTTGTTTACAGATACTCTTAACTGCCCTCTCAGTTTTCCAAGCGAGATCAGATCTTCCATTTGGAGACATTTTTCCAGTCCATAGGATTAATTTCAACTCTGCAATTATGAAAAAGCCCAGCTTTTAAAGAATTTTAATTATCCTAGAATGCCCCATTCAGCTTATATGAGGCTGAGTTCTTAATTTGTAAGGCTTTTTCTCACTAGATTTATGGCCACCACACAGAGGGGGGAAAAAAAGGGGTATGGGGAAAAAAAGGGGGACAGAGAAAAAAAATTTCTTCCACAGGCCTCTTCTACAGGAACCAATTTGCTGTAACGCAGAATAAAGCCTTTTACTGTTGCATTATGGGGTCCGCAAACTTCCCCTCAATGCACTTTCACTTTGTGTATCACCACTTCTGTGAATATTACTACTCTACAGAAAAACCTGTAGAACACAGGAGCTGCTAACCATATTGCTTAATAATACAAGAATTAAAAACAAAAAAAAAACCTACAAAGGAACTGCAATACATAATTACATTTAAAATATTATTGTGAGAGAGGAAGAAAACAAAAAGTACTTGCAGATTAGATATAAAGGAAAATAAACAGCCTCTCTCAATCTTAATGAAGCAGAGAAGCATAGTTATGTTAAAAAAATGCATACATACACTCCTCCTTCAATCAATATCTCAACATTTCCACCCCCTGAACCACCTAGAACTTGATTTAGTAGCAGCTTTTTTAGGGGACTGAGGTTGGAGAGAGGAAGGCAACTAGAAGTAAAATAAAGAAGAGGAAGAACTGACAACAGAGAATAATGAAAGTAACTTTATGAAGAACAAACGATACCAGACAGATCCGATTACTTGCTTCAATTTCCATCAAACTGAGGGAAAAAAAAAAGACAGACTTGATCCTATCTGAACTTCAGCAAAATATTTAATAAACTACCTTATGAAACCTTCATGAAAAACTAATTCAAAGTGAATTGTATCCAAGGCATTGTCACATGAACCAAAACCTGGTTAATAAAATATGAACAAAAGGTAGTAAGTGTACTGAAACAGATCACAAAAGCGTCCCAAACTGATCCTCAGGAATTCATACAACAATGCTTTTCACATAACGTCTTTAGCAATCATCCACATAGGATGAAGACAGACCCTAGAAAACCAAATGCTACAATGTTGTAAGTAAGGCACTGCAAACTTAAAATAGTGACAGATACAGTACAAAGCAACCTAAGAACATTAAAGATACATACAGAGGGAAATAAAATGGGATTCATCTTGGTGAAATACAAATGAGTACACCCAAAAACAATAATCCATTGTAATTTTGATCCAAAACTGCAAAAATACTGCTATCCATTAAGCAGACTTTCTACTCTAATACATACTCTGGAATTATCTGTCAACTACACAACCTGTCAATATCTAGAATAAGATTTCAATATTCACAGGAAGTGAATGCTCCAGTGAAGATGTTGATGAATGAATTAAGAATTTTGAGAACTAGGAATGGAAGTCACTGGAATGAATGACAGCAGAATGACAGAGAAAGGTGTAAAAATCACTCACCTGCTGTGGCCTTTGTCTACAGGAAAAATGCGGACAGACTTATCAAAGCTGGCAGAGACAAATTCTTTCCCAGTGGGTGAATAATCCACATCAAGAACAGCAGACACATGATCCATATACACCATCACAGGTGATTCAAGATAGCGCATATCAAAAGTATATAAGCTTTAAAATAAATAGACCAACAGCTTAATATTTTAACAACTCCTAAGTAAATAGCACATTTTTGCTGAACAGCTTTAACCATACATAAACCACACTGAAGCATAGATCTGTATTGCAGAGAGAACTCTAAAACTGCTCATAACATATGAAAAGAAAGAATGATGCATTTTTTAGGGCTTGAAAAATGTTTATTAACCAGAAGCTTTACTTGCTGGATCAGACCCAGGTTTCTTGCTCAGTGTCAAAGAACAGAGTCTCCACTGTTCTCTGGATCATCTGCTTACAAGTCACTGCCCAAACCTAGCTCTCCAACCACCACACTGTCCTCTACTCCATCTTCAAATGCAAGTATAGAACCTGAACTTGGCCAAGCATTTCTAAATCGTTACAGCAAGCCCATCAACTCCGCAAGGTATCTGTATTTTCTCATATTGGGAATTAAAAATAAACACTCAGCTGCTGGACCACAGATGGTTTGTTCTTAAACACTTCAATGCTCAGGTGAGGTCTACCTATACTCTCTTTGAATCAACAAGCCCATTGATATGTAGCAAAGCATAGAAACTGAGTAGATCATTAATTTGCCTAGTGTCAATATGCATTTAATGAAACTTGCTTAAAAGATACTATTTAGTAGAACTACTATATTAAAAATGAATAATTTAGCAGCTTTCTCATCCTCCTTGCTGCAGATGAACACATAACTGGACTTAATTCAATGTCTCTTACTGACAACTACGGCTTTTTCCTTCTAAATTCTCCAAGAGGTATGCTAGCATCATATTCAAAACTGCTACTCCATATAACCAGCTAACACTTGCATGCAGTTGTTAATATATGCATTTCCCATTGCACATATACTAATTTAGTTCGCAAGAGGACAGTTGCCCCTGACAGTAACAAATACTGCTTTTAGTTTAGCAAGGCAAAACCAGAACAAAATAACCCCAACACATAAAGAAACAGATTAGGGAGCCTGGGAGCCTTACGCACCACAACCAACATAAGTGAAAAGCAGTACATTAGATACAACACCCACATTCAAGGTCTAGGGCAGACTCCATTTCCTTGGAAAAACAGCCTTAAGGTAAGCGATAAAATTCTTACATTCTAGAAGAAAACAGTGATCTATTGTTAGATCACTGACTTCCTGGAGAAAAGGATATGGAGCACATTTTGCAATGGCTTAGTTTTGAAGAGACAGCTTTTTCAGTATCAGATTAGCTGTTCACATGAATACTATTGTTCAAAAGTAACAAACTGCTGTGAGACACAGAAAGGATTAAGTATTGCAGTCTCTGGAACTGTTTCACAAAAGATTATTTTTTTCTTTAAAGCGATGTTCTCATCAAAAGAGCTGAACAGTACAATATATCAAGCTTCACAAGAGCTAGCAAAAAACCAAACACTTATATTGCCTGAGACTAGACCAATAGTACTTATTTTCCAGTTTCCATTGCAAGTTACACTTGCATTGGTTCAGCTGCTTTTTTCTAAGTTACATTGCTTTCTTCACCCCAGGTACTGAAATAGAAAGAGGCAGTTTATTATCAATTAGTTTTAAAAAAAAAAAAAAAGTAAGCCTATAATTCTCTAGATTATTAAGTGATTCAAATTTAGAGTTTAAGTAGTCTTTTAAAAATTTATTTTTGTGTGATGATAAAACACCAAGATACAGATAAAAGCACAACACAGAATCATAGAATGGTTTGGGTTGTAAAGGACCTTGACGATCATCTAGCTCCAACCCTCCCTGCCACAGGCAGGGACACCTTCTACTAGACCAGGTTGCTCAAAGCCCCATCCAACCTGGCCATGATCAGTATTATCAAAGAGCAAGGTCACACTTACTTGTAATCTTCATTTGCTGCAGTGAAAATGAAAGCTTCCATGGGGTTCCAACACAGAGTATTTGTCCTCATGTTCAAGATAACCTGAAAGATATTTACACATTGCTACCTTGTTATAGGCAGTAAAATACTCGCTATAGTTCAAAACTTCCCATACCCCTGGAGACAAGCACTTTCTAAATACAGAATTATGGAATAGGAATAGCGACATGACAGAATGCTCCCTTAGCAGTGTCAGAATTAGAACTCAAGAACTTCCCGTCCCTCATCATATGCTCTCTGCTTTGTGCTACACAGCAGTTAAATTCTCCTCTGTAAGTCATCTTAAAAGCAAATTCTCCCAAGTGGTCCTTTAACATGTAAACCTGCCATCAACATGTAAACCTGCAACTTCAGAAAAAATTCAACTCTCCATCATATTTACAGGAACCTTTAAGTCATCTATAAACACACCTAATTAAATGGTTATTTCAAGTGATATAGTCATTAATTGATGCTGTGAACCAGCATTTGCAAAGCAATTATAACATTTTGGTGTTCTTCCAGCTATTACTATCCCTTCACTATTTTACCTCTGAAACTGCAGTTCATGAATTCTCCAGGATAGAGAATTTCTTGTTCAAGTGCCAAGCAATGTATCAGAAGTCACTGTGCTGTAATGTACTCACTGCTACCCCTGTTTTAGCGGTGAACCATTTGCTAGACGTTGATAAGATTTGCTTGCTGCTTGTAACCAGATGCTACAAACAGGCCAGTTTGCCTTTAACTGGGAGGAACGCAGCTGATGACAGCCTAGTAAGACCCTTCTACTTTCCTAACAGTGGACTACACAAGAGGCATTAAGAAGCTGTACGTCGGATGCCTCCATCTTGGGGGACACCTGTGGCATTAACAGCAAGGTCCTGTAGGGAGGGGAGGCAGGGAGGAAGTCATCTGACACCTCGTATGACACAACAGTGTTGGCTTCTGCTGAGTCCTGGAGGAGCTTTCAACCACTGTATTTAAAAATATATCACCTGACACAAAGTAGACGTATAATTACAGAGTGACTCATTAACAAACTGAACAACTCTGAACAGGATTTTCCACAATGCTCCAGGACAGCCACAAACCTACTTGAAAAATCCTGAAATTTGGGTGTTTAACACTATGATAGTCCAAACTAATTTTTATTCTCAGCTTACTATACCACAAATTTACATTCATGTAACAAAATACAGTTCTACAACTATAACCTTTACAATAACGAACACAATCTCAAGGCAAGTTAATTGTGATGACCCTCTTGTCATAAAACAGGAGTCCTTCCCTTCATCTTTTCTCATGTTTGTAGAAGAGTTCTTATTTTGCAGGCAGACAGCATCTAAGCATCATATCTGTCCCTCTTCGAAATTTAAAACTTCAAAACTCACAGACAGGACAAAAGGGCAAGAGAACTACTGCTTTATGAAATGGGGAGTTATACTCCTATTTCCACTAAGGAAGGGACTCCCACTGAGTTCCAAACAGGGCAGTGCGTGAGCTGCTTTGCTGATAAACACCAGGAACGCAGCAGTGCTAGAAGCCAGTGCCCATACACAGGTCAGATACCTCTAATAAGCAGCACCCTTCTTTTGAGAGTTACAGACCTCTTAGCTCCCAGTGCAGCAAAGCACATTCAACCTGCTTCTCCAAAGGAGAATAATCCCTATCCCAGCAGGAAACCCAGTACTGTATCTACAGATGCAGGGAGGTATTCATAAGTGTTTTACTCCTATAGCAGGAAACGCACCTAACCATGCCACTTATTACATGAGATATACATATATACTTCAGCGTGCATGTGTATATATGCATACTTTAATATATTCAGCATATATATATATACATAAAATTCCATTGGGGTTTGAACTTAGTTCACAAAGGCTCAAACTACATCCTGTTAACTTGTAACTGCAGATCTACAGCACTGGCTGCGTTCATTTTGACAATCAGGTCTCCAGCTAGCATCACTGACCATTTTTTATAAGAAGTGTCTCAGTTGCCCAAATGTAACTTCATTAAAAATTGTTGTGCCACAAGGAGAGAAAGAAATACTATTATGTCAAGAACATTCCTATTTTATAACTAAGTTAAGTACCATTATAGTGTCCTACAGTGTATATCAGACCAGTGTCATTGAGGACAGCACATAATACACCCGAAGGATTATGAGTGTATATTCACAAGCCAGAATATTGTATTTTGAGAAGAAAATTGTTGAGATGGCTCTGGGGCTCAAAACTACTGAAGTTGATCAAGCTTAATATGTGTGCATAAATTACCAGCTTCTTGTTTTAAACAAACACATACATTATCTTCAAGAGAAATAGGAATCTTCACATTATTGGTAAATTCCACATACAAACACAATTTTGATTCCACTGCAAAGGATTTCTGAATGCTTATACTAGGTGCATAGGGGAGGGTTTATCTCCATCCAAAACACTTTATCAAATGCAGAGCAAAGCTCTCCAGTGGTGGAAAGGAAATGCCTTAGAAGTTACCTTGCTTCCTTCTGGCAAATAGGAGGGAAAAAAAAATTATATAAAACACACACATGTGTACACAGACAGAATGCAATATAGGAACATAAAATTCTTATTGCAGAATTGCTGTCAAGTCAGGCACTTTATCAAGAATTACAACAGAGTGAGCATGACAGCCTGTTTGAGCGCAGAAAAGGGCCCTTCTAACTCAGCATGGTTTAAATCCCAACATTAATTCAAACTCAGTTAAAGGACTCGAAATTAGATGATGAAAACTCAGTGAACTCGTTCAGAGCTTCCAGTTCTCTATTGTCATCAACTGTTAGAGTGAACATTTACATATTCACACCATAAATGTCTGTTAAAAATATATTACCTTCTTTAATGGAGTTGATTTTCTCATATCATACAGCACAATATTTCTGTCAGAAGCACAGCTTCCCAAAAGATATGTCTAAAAGAAAAAACAAAAAAAAAAGAAAACCAGTGTGTATAGTGTCCTAAACAGTTCTAGAGTATGGTTAACAGCTGACATCAGATATCTAATCTATTTCACAAAGCTGGTAGTCGAATAGTTGCTTTTTCAGTCAAAGAAATATATTCATTGTTCTTTCTGCACAGACAATTATTCAGCACAAATATTTTATATAGTTTCCCCTATAAAATTCAAAATCCATTCAGTTCTCTCTATTGCAAAAGTAACATGCAATTCCTCACAAACACTTCATCGACAAAGACGGCCCAGCCAAGAGGCACACAGGAACTGCTGCAGAAGACCAAGCGCAATTGTTTTGCTGTGGAGAGGGGAAGAAGTCTCAGTCACAGCGAGTACAGTACTGGAACAGATAAGAGCTCCACAGCTGCATACTGCTATATTGTATCATTGATGTACATATTGTATTGTATACAATATTGCTATATTGTATGATTGAGGTATGGGATGTGCATTGCTCTAGGCAGGACAGAGACCACCCTACTTCTCCTTCTCCCCTCTCCCGCTACAACAAAAGAAAAGAAGATGGAAAATATATGGTACTACAATCCAAAGCAACGTAGCCATAAAAATGTATGTATACAGCCCCCTAAATATTATATTACAAAACTTATCAAAATCTAAATTTGGAAAAAGCCATTAAAGATGGTGTTAATACTGAGTTTAGATCTTATACTGATCAAGAAAAATATTTATTTCCAATATAGCAGAAACATTACCTCAATGGGATTAAATTTTACACTGCTTATGCTATCAAAACCCCATGTCAGAGAACACATGGGACTTGTCCTTTGCTCATCCCAAATGTCCACTTGATGGCCACAGGTGGCAAAAACAGCTTCCTTCCAGTGGTGATCAATTCCTGTATACACTGTCTTTACAAGAAAAAAACCAAAACCATTTACAAAACAAACGGTATACATAATTACGCAAGTATATTCTGTTACAAGATCAACATATCATTGCATATCAAGTCTGCCATGTTTTTAATTCATTTACACTACTGAAAACCAAGTCACCACTGCTACCAGAAACTAAGTATTATTAGACGTACCCTTACACAGTAGACTAGCTTTCTGTGTACTCAACGTGCACACATGCTCTTCTTGTTAATTTACAATGGAATCAGCATTGGAAGCCTTTTACAAAGTCCTGGCTGACTTCAAAGCAAATGGAAACTTTAAGGGTACAACTACGAATTTTCAGTGGGGACCTGAACAGATTCTACAGACATCACAATAATTAAAGAATTTCAAACTAACTAGTTACAAAAAGCACTGCTGAAGTATGCATTTTCAGTCTGCTTTTGTCAAAAAGACGTAAAGTAAAAATTTTGCATGGAATGGCTGAGAGGTATTGGCATGAAAAGAAAATTTAATGCAGACTAAGCACTGACAACACATATCTGAAGAGAAAGACTACAGAAAGATCTCACCAGTTTGCAACAAAGGGGTGATAATGGTTCAAACTTAATTCAAAAGGAGAGGTGTGGGAAAATCAAACCTTAGCTCTACTACCTTTCCAAGAATTGTATGAATAGGTTCTTCTTCTTCTCCGTATTCCGGGCTCTCCATTTTCCACTGCTTCACAGTTTTGTCATCGCCAACCTGGAAATATTGGAGAAAGCATGTACAGTTTTATGTAAATATATTCCGTTTATTTTAATAGATGCACTAGTTAAACGGGAAAAAGGTAAGCTGGAATGACGACCATTTTTTTTTAGGCTACCTTTTGTGATTCTTAAATCAGATAGCACCTTAAAGTGCAGATTATCTTCTGGAAGTCATTTTGATGTGCATGTGAACAGTTAAAAGGCAGTATCTGCCTCAGCTGATCCAGTTCCTAACATCATGCTACCTCCTGCACTATACCACTACAAGCTTTTGCACAGCTGTGCAGTGACCTGGATCAGGTAAACTGGCCAAATAAAAATGTTAGCTATACAAATTTAACTTCTCCTCCTGACAGTACTACTGCTGTTTCTTTTTCCCCCTTCTCAACTGTCAGTCAGAGGGATTGTCAAAAGCACCTTATCTTTAATCATACTATATGCAAATGACTTTTTAAAGTGTTTGTACGTCCTTCAATGAATGTAATCTATCTACTACTTTAATGAACACTAGTTTACTAAAGTTTTAATTACATGACCATCGTTGGCAATTTTCTGATATTTATCCCTTCCATAGTCTTGAGTAACATCTATATCACAGCATCAAAAAAAAATTCATCATAAATAGAGTTGTCAGGTTCACTGACAAATTTAATAAACGTATTCATACAATATTTAATTTTCTATGGCAGAGATTAAGATGATCACTGGAAAACAGATGGTGAACAGGCACTCTGCACTGCTACACTGTAATAAGGAGA
The DNA here is from genome assembly GCF_000710305.1 of Buceros rhinoceros silvestris. Taxonomy (NCBI): domain Eukaryota; kingdom Metazoa; phylum Chordata; class Aves; order Bucerotiformes; family Bucerotidae; genus Buceros; species Buceros rhinoceros. Next base: position 3,055 of record NW_010411484.1, on the reverse strand, counting down.
CACATTATACTTACAGTGAAGAATGAGGTACCACAGAAACGAGCACACATGCCTCGAACAAAGCCTTCATGGGCTTGTATAGTACGAACACACTGTCGTTTGGTCAAGTTCCAAATTTTAACCTGTTATAAACAGAAAATTGTTGTTTAAATTTTCTACAGCCCACAACTGCAATTCCTAATTCAACAGTAAGAGATCACATGCGTTGTAACAAAATGTCATAGCTGGCTTGAACACCCAGCAGGATGTATAACGTTAAAACTACTTAATTATTCTCTTCTTGGAAAAAAAAAAATTAGAGGCATGGTTCTTTCCTTCTTACCCCTTCCCTCCACACAAGCTATATACTTGCTGCATTTTTCCATTGCCTTATTTCTGAATTAGAATTCTTGTTAAAAGACAGCAGCAGTGATAAAATGCCCCTTTAAAGAGAAAAGCACAAGGAAATAGCCTTTGGAACCAACAGAATGTTTTCAGTCCAGTTGTTGCACTACATTTTCTACAGATGTCCACCTCTCACAGAGGTTTCAGTTTCAAAGAATTTGGGCCCACTGAAAAAACAAAGAAGTGGAGGTCAATATTTATATTTTTTTTGCATTTATAGTACCCAGAACTTTACTCATTCCATCAATGGGTAAGAAATCTGGCTGATGTTTCATGCAGATTTATTCCCCTCCTCTCCGAAAAGGTTAATCTCCCTTACACTACTGCATGACAGGAAGCACTGTTAAAATACACAAGTACTATCAAATGAACAATGTAAGGGTGAGAGAGGACAAAGAAGACAGGCAGTATTTTTCCACAAATTAAAGTGCCCTTGCTTGCTATTTTTAATATTTATATAAAATAATCAAACAAATGCAGGGTTACCATCTTTTAGGTAATACGACAAATTATTACTCCAAAATGGTTTTTTGGTTGTGCACTCCTTCCCACTAGCTCATCTGACTTCATGTCATCTTCCTAATCTGCAGCAGTTTAACTTCTTCAAGAGGAGGAGGGGGTCATGTGGGCAGCAAAAAGCAATCACTACAGACTGTAAATATTAACATCCACTTCTCCATACTGAGGAACTGAATGTCACACACTCTGCTCCCAGCTGAAAGCTGGTGCTTGGAGATTACAACCTGCAGTTTGAGAAACACTGCCCCGAAGTGGGTAAGTTGCACCTTCTGAGAGAAGATATGATATCATGCTGAACAAAGACACAAAAGAAAGGTAAGCAGGAGCCATTAAAAAAACCCACACACACAAAAGAGAAAGAAAAAGAAAAGAAGGAAGAAAGGTACCTTTGTTTGTTGGTGTAACTGCAGCTTACCTCTCCATCACAAGCTCCAGAGAGCACTGTAGACAAACTCTTCGGATGTTTGGCCATGCAGTTAACGCCATCTCTGTGGCCATCAAGTGAGTTAAGAAAGGGTTTCGCAAACACACGTTCTAGCTTTGTGGCATTCAGAGCTCTTACATACTCTCGTGGAACCTCAAATGGATGCAGTGCAGGGTCATAGTTTCTTGGAACTGCAATAAGAGTAACGCACATATTAGAAACCCATGGCACATAGCGTAGTTCAAGGCAAGCTGAATTTATAAGCTCTTCTCTATGACTTTCCTTCCACAGGAGAATTTTCTGCAACACTAAGATTTTTGCTTAGTATGCTTACTTAACAAGCTCAAAGTTCATGAAGTCTGAAATAACGCTGAAATTATTTTATGTCCTTTTCAAGGGAAGATATGAGTGTACACAACAAACTGGAAGTTGCAGATATCTTGCAATTATTATTAAATAAAAAAACCAAAAAGCAACGTCAAAGCAAAAAACCCCAAACCACCCCACAGTACCAACCTCCTACCACTAAACTTTAACGCATACTGAAAGGACATGGCCACACACGTGCACAAACAACCTAGCTCTCTTCACATTTAGTCAGCTGCAAGCCAGCCCTGGCTCAGAAATGGGACTCACTAGTGCCATCAGCCATCTGCTAAGCTATCTGGTTCCTCAGACAGGAGCATATACATCCAACAAGCTTCAAGCAAGGGTCTCTCTGCATCCACCTGCACAGATACACCTCACAATAAGCTGAGAAAGACAGCAGATATTAACACCGTGTTTATGGTTTTTGTCTCTTCCATTTGAAAAGTCAGCAAACCAACTGACAACATACCACTCACTAAGAACTGATACTTAGTTCACTCTGCTGGTTTCCAAAGACTGACTGATGCATATCAAAACCTCAAAATCTCTGAAGAAATGGAGTTGGGTATCACTCTGCAATGACAGAGAACTTGATTTAACAGCTTAGGTACAAATCCCACTAAAAATTAAGATGCATTCAGGTACTGTCCCAGTAGGTAACTTCAATAATATTTTTCCATTATATAAGTATATACCCATAACTAAATAACTAGCAATTGCTAATGATGATGCTACTTTGCTTGCTCAAAATAGTTTGATTTTCTGCATCCAAAACGCCTGGAGTTTTATTCCTGCTTTCTGACCAGGAGTGGCCATTTTACAAACTTTATTTCTGACACCAGGTAGAAACTAAACCTCATTTCTACCATGTTACGGAGGTGAGACTGCACAGCTGTATAAGACAGTTCTGCAGAGGATGAGCAGAACAGAGCATGGGAAGTTATCACCTCAT
>NW_010411484.1:0-290 GCF_000710305.1 Buceros rhinoceros silvestris | reverse complement strand
CCCACAAGTCTACAGTGCCTGCCGCTAAAATGATTTCTGCCGGTTTCAATAAGGAATATGCAAGAAGCGGAACGAGCTGTACTAGTAAAGAGCCAGCACTAAGTGCAAAAGATTGCTAAGAGTAACCTAGGTAACGTAATATTAAGTCCCCCCCCCCCCCCCCGCCGCTCCGCACTCCAGCTCTAACACCGCCTCCAGATCACGCTCTCGCACCCCAGAACCCACATGTCGGTAGCCACCAGGCCCGCTGGCGGCTGCGAGCGTTCTTCTCCGCGGACGGCTACAGCACG
>NW_010411483.1:37150-38596 GCF_000710305.1 Buceros rhinoceros silvestris | reverse complement strand
AGGAGGGTGCCTGCGCGTCAGCAAGCCACCGCTTTGTAATGTCTGGAATGAACTTGAACATCTTCCGTTGAGGAATTACCAGTCTGGGAGACAGAGTGCCTGGCCCTGCGTGTGCTGGGGAAGGGAGAGTCCACCTGCAGGGACCAGCTGCCGGCACAGTGGTCTGTGCTGTGTGCGTGGTGCAGGAGGTGACTGGGCTGGGTGAGTGGGTGGCTGTCACACCAAGAGACACCCAGGCCCTGTTGGTGGCTGGTGCAGCCTGTCAGGGTGGGGGGACTGGGATGGACTGGGAGAAGGTGAACTGCTGGGCTCAGATCTTCCAAACTGGGAACTTGCTTCCCCTGTCTCTGAGAAATCGTTCACATATTTAAGTTAGTTTTGTGCTCTGTGCTGTGGAAACGTGAACCGATTTGCTGGTTTTCCTGAGGTTGTCTTGCCTGCTTCTCCTGTGCGCACGCTTCTTCCTTTATAACAAGTTACTGAGGGGGGAAAAAGGACCAAAGAATGGAAAATGCAGAGTCTCTCTAACGGAGACGTCAGCCTCGTGATGGTGTCTGTGCTTGCCTCTGTTTTGCTTTTGCGAGCGCTGCTCCCAGTTGTCTGCAATAGCTTTTTGGAAGCTTCCTGAGGAAAAAAGTATCTAGGACAAGTGCAGGCTTGTAGCCTGTTTAACTCCTGTCAGAGCACAACAGTTGCACATCCAGTGTTTATCTCCTTGGAGGGTACTCCCAGACGTGCTTCTTCCAGCAAAAGCTTCTTAATGAAGCGTGGCTGACTTCTACCCTCAGCCCATCCCACAGCCTTCAGCCCTGTTCCCGAAGGCGCCTCTTGGGCGAGATGAGAGTGTTTGGCCTCGGAGGGCTCCGGCACCGGTCCCTTGTGCTGCCAGCTGGCCACGGTTCCACCTTGCTGTTGCCGCTACAACTTCCATCTTGGAGAGGACCTGCCTGGTTCTCCTCTACACCAGATCTCCTTTGCTTCCTGGTGTGCTGCAGATGCTTGTTGTGAGGAAGGGGAAAGGTGTCTACTTTAGACGTTCTTTCTGCTTCCCTGTTGCTTTGACTGAGAGACTTCAGGGTCTGTCGTAAGTATTGGTCCTGAAGCCAGGAGGCTTCTGTGACTGCTCTCTGAACCTGCCCAAGTAAGTCAGGTTGGGATGTGACATCAACACCTGCAGAGCACAAGGTGACTCTGCTGTTGTCCTCCCTGCTGCTCTGTATCTTACGTTCTCTGGTGTCTAAAGCCACCACGCTGAGGCGGGGGCCTCTTGGACTGGCACCCTCTCCTTTCTTCTGGCTGAAGGAAATGTCTCACCCTCAGAGGAGGAGGCTTCTAGCTGCTGAAGCATCCTTCTTGGTGTGTCAGCAGGCAGCTACCTTCGGAAAGAGGCCTTGAAGGATCTAGTCAGCCCTGTTGAGCTCCAAAGGTTAAGCAGCAGCACAATAA
>NW_010411483.1:33199-37078 GCF_000710305.1 Buceros rhinoceros silvestris | reverse complement strand
TGTGGAGCTCCAAAGGGTCAGCAGCAGCAAGATCAGACAACCTCTGACACGCCGTGGTGTTCTGCTGGGGTGTGGGGAGAGGTGGGTGGCATCGACTTGTCCTATGCAGTGTATACACCTTCTGCCACCAGCTGTGGCTTTTCAGACTACTAAACAGCTCCCAGGAGAAGACACAAAGTCCTGGCCCATTGCAGTCTGGCCCCCAGCACCAAGGCTTGGTGCTTTCCATTTCCTGTGCTGGACCAGGCTGGGGCAGTCTCAGGGTTGTGTTTTTTCAGATCACAAATGCTAACGAGCCTGGGGGTGACTGCTTCACACCGTAACTCGTTTTATGGCGTTTGAAAATTGCACCTTCTGAAAGGTGAACAATACAAGCAAAGCTCGTTCTGCCTTGCTAAACACCCTGGAAATCTTGGGTCATAGGAGAGCGTGACTGCAGACACACCTTTCGGGACCATAAATGCTCCCACCTACGCTGGCTTCCAGGCCAGCCCTGCTGACCAGCCATAAAGGCTGTTTGGTAGCACATCTCGGCTGACCCTGCGGCAGCGTCACCAGTGACAGCTGGCCTTTGGTGACCCACGCAGACCTTCTGGGGAGGCACGCTTCCCCCGTGGCTCTGCCAGGAGGAAGGTCCTTCCCTGAAAACTTCTGAGCCTCTGGGCAGAGCGCTAATGGGAACGCAGGATTTCTGATCATTGTGCCTGGCTTGCTGGGTAAATCATCAAACATGGGTGTATAAAGAATAATTAATCTTAACAGGAAGCTGGCGCTGGGACAGCTGGAGCTGGAGTTATTTTTGGGGGAGGGAGCTAAGTTTCAGAGCAGGGCAGACAGCCCCGGCCGCTGGCAGGAGCCTGCTGGATCAAAGGCTGGTGCTGCTCGGGGATGCCGGAGCACTTTGCTCTCCGCTCTGTGGCTTCCAAGGGCCATGCGGATTATTTCGGTTGTGCTGCCTGCCATTCAGCGAGGCTTCTCGCGAGCAGCAGGGTAATGTTAAAATCACAGCCCTCTCTCCCAGGTCACTAAGAGTAAAGAAATGGTGAGCACTTTCTGGAGCAGTTTCCAGCACTTTGCTATTCTCTACTCTGTTATTTAGCTGACAAGGTTTATGCAGTGATGACCTGACTTTAAAATCACTCCCTTGAACTACAATGCTCCAGACACAAGTACCTACATCTGTTCATGCTCGAGAAGTAGCCAGGTACACAATTCCCATTTCTGCAGAGCAGAGAGCCTCTGAATCATGATTTCCTTCTCTGATCTTAAATGTAGTAAATATTCTATGGAGAACTAAGAAGGCTGGTGGTGAAGAAGGAGGTTGAAAAGCAGGTCACTCAAACCTCAAGTCATGTGTCCTGCCATCCAGAAAGGCAGTAGGACGAAGTTCGGGTTTGGCTCACACCTCAGGTGGTTCTGACGTGCATGTAGCCTGTGCCTTTCCTGAAGGGAAGAGGTGACGCTGAAGGACACTGTTGGCCACGATCCTCTTGACCTCTGATACTGCAGAAAATGTTCTTGCAGAAAGGCTGTGGCTGGGGCCGCTTGGGCCAGTGGTGGTGAAGGGGGGGATTCAGCCCCTGCCTGGTAGTCTGAAGCTTGCTCTACCCTGAGTCAGAGGTTTGTTTCCCGTGAAGGTGGATTTGAAATTCCTGTGCTTGGCAGCACAGGTCACCAGTACATCATCGGGGTGGGGGGACCCCGTGGCCGGTCTGTGCTGTGGGGTGCAGTGTGGCACGGGAGCGCGGTGCCTGCAGTGCGGAGCTGGTGCCTTTGGAAGGCAGGAGCGGATCCAAAGCTGTCGCTATCCCCAGCGATACCGGCAGTGCCCGGTGAGGTCCTCGAACCGTCTGGCATCCGCTAGCAGCGATGGGTGCCAGGATGAGGCGAGGCTGGCACTGATGCACAGGAATGCTCATACCTCGTCCCGCAGCATTGCTCTGGCAGGCCGGATGGCTCCTGCTATGGGGGAAGTGGATTAACTTTTTTTTCTCATTGTCTGGAGTGAGACAGCGGGGAGCTGTGTGGCCAAGTCTGTCTGAAGCTGTGGAACAAAAGAGGGATTTTTGCTCTCCTGGCCAGCTTGCTGCTAGAGCTCCAGCTCCTCTGGAGTCAATAACTAATCAGGAGATCGTTCTGTGTCCCTCATCGCTGCAGTGTGTTCCTCTCTCTGCTGCTCCTCCCGCCGGTGCACTGCTTGTGCTCATCTGAAAAACGCTTTCCTTGGCGAGGAGACATGCTGCGGCCTCCCATCTCTTGTTTAACAAAATGGGAGAACAAGCGGAGCAGAGTTCTGTCTGTCTGATTTGCTTCCAAGTGTGACAAACGGGGTGTGAGTGCTTATTCCTCCCCTGGAGCATTGTGGAGCTGGCAGAGCTGTAGCTTGTCTTGCGGGGCTGGAGTCAGGTTGGCAGCAGGGAGGCTCCTGGCTGGGGGTTTCCATCCCTCTCCTCATCCTAGGGGTGGCAGCTCCCCATCCCTAGCACGGCTCCGCAGGCAGAGCTGGGTGAGGAGGAGCAGTCAGGGAGAGTGGTGGCTTGGGCCAGCCAAGGGAGTTGCCAAGGGAGGTACGGCTGCATGGCTGGGCATGCTCTGCTTGTACCGTGCTGTGGAATACCTTTTGTTGAAAGTCATCCTCAGGGAAGAGGAAGAGTATGTCTATAAAAGACATACAGCTGTGACTTGTCTGGGTAAAGTCTTGCTAGAGGCTCTCACAGCCAGGACGAGTAGGATGGATGTGCAGACAAACCATCCTCTGCTCTCTGGAGAAGGGGATCCTCGGGCTCTTTCAAGAGAAGAAGGACAGTGGGGTGGGTGGGTTGTGCTGCGAGGCTGCTGCAGACCTGACCTGTGCGAAAGCACGCAGGCGGGTGCTCTGCCAACCGCTGGGTACCGGAGCAAGTCTTTCCTCCTGCTGTTCAGGGCAGCTGCTCCTGAACTGGCCTGGTGAGCACACCCGGGCTGGGTTTTCCTTTGGTGCCTCTTTTCCTGAGGGCTGATTGCCGAGATACCCCACGTACGGCCTTTGGGCTACTGTTGTGACCTGTGAAGTCTGGCAACAGGAATTGCTGTGGAAGTTAATTACCTCTTTGTGTTGCTCTTCAAATCTCTTGTGTGGAAGTGCAAACTGCTTAGAGAGGAGAAAATGAGCAAAGGGCCGGACTGCTGCCAGTCAGCGGATTTTTGCCTTGTGCAAAGTTGTGCCTGTGTGTGCTCCAAGTCCCTGGGTCGTGTCCAGGATCTGAAGCGGGAGGTGAAATGGCTTCAGACCACAAAAATGTGCAGGCTTCTGCCTCCTTGTGATGGCTTTGAAACGGCCACTCTGCATCTCCAGCTGTGGGATCAGTTAAAACTGGGTGATTGGGTGCCAGTGTCAAGTGTGAGCTGGGTGTTTTGCTGTGAATAAGCTTGTGGGTAGAGATCTTTCACCAGAAAGGGGGTGGCCGTGGCTGGGTACCGCATTGTCCAGCCTCAGGTGCTGTGTTCAGAGGGGTGGTCGGTGCCGTGAGGTGGAACTGTGAATGGATTCAGCAATCTCCTGCAGGTGTATTGGGACCTTGAGATGCTGGATGCTGGTGGTGGAGACGATATGGGGGTGTCCTGAGGTATGGATGGACAGTGCTTTTGACCCCCTTGACAAGGTGAGGGCAGCAGGCTAGTGCAGTCCGGAATTATTTGGGGACCTAGCTTAAAAACACGCGGACCTGTGAGCACCTTCATCTTGATTAAAACTGGAGATATCAGATACCTGTAGCAAAAAAGGTTGTTTCCCAGAAGCGTGAATCATTTCTGGAGCACTGATGCTTATGACTTCCAATCCTTTGTTCTTGCTGGCGGAACCATGCTGCTCCGGGTTGTTACGGCTGGAGGAGGTTAGGG
>NW_010411483.1:24254-33135 GCF_000710305.1 Buceros rhinoceros silvestris | reverse complement strand
CCGGGTTGTTACGGCTGCAGCAGTTCAGGCCCAGCCGTCCCGGACGCACCCTCCCGGATCCCACGTGCCCCTTGCAATAAGACCTGAATGAAACTGGCTCAGAAGGAGCATCTCCAGGGAGGAAAGCTCAATGTGTAGGTATGAGTTGGTGCTGCCTTGGTGGGGAGTGTCAGCACAGGACTGATTATCAGCTCCAGGAGTTTTGCTCACTCCTTAATGCTCCGTTTCCTGTCTGCTTAGACCTCCGCAGGTGTCCAGCCTGACCACGAGGACGGTTTTACCAACTTGTAGTACCCTCAGCAGAGCAAGGATTTCTTATATATCTTGTGCTCTGATAATAACAAGAACATAAGTCGTTTTTCCAAACTGATGATCTTGCTAAAAATAGAGAATCCAGCTGCTTGCGTTGAATGGCATCAAAGAAAATCAGAGGAGCAGCTCTTATGCAGAGTGAAGTGGATTCCGGCTGCTTTCTGCAAAGACACTGGAGCTGGGGGATTTCTTGACAACTGAGACGTGCGAAAGTGGTGCTTGAGAGCTCGGTGTGGCATGTGAAATCTTCAACGGGGAGCAGGTGAGGTGAGGTGACTGGGATAACCCATCACGCTGTCCCACGTGGCACCTTCCTACCTGCCCGTGCTGGAACCCTGGGCGGAATGAGGGGTCGCTAAGCGTGGAGTTGCTTTACTGCTTGTAAATAAGGCTCTTCAGGAACAGGCACTTGAAACCTCCCCGGCGAGGAGGGGGTGAGCTGGCTCCGCGCTCGTGCTCGGGAGCTGCAGCAGCGCTAAATCATTTGAAGGTGTCTCAGCAAATTCCAGCTGCTGACTTGCCAGTTCTGCTCCTGGAGTGAAGCGGAGCAGCGGGGCCGTGGGCTGGAGCACAGTTATGCACAGTCACTTGTCCCCCACGCTCTGGCATCTCTCCTTGTACGTGGGCTCCAATCCCTCGCACTGAAACTGGTGTTTCCAGTATGGCTGAGCAGTCCTGAACTTGCTGCGTTGGTCTTTCTCAGTGCCTTAGAGGCAGGGGCTCACTCAGATGCCTGGTTATGGCAATATTGTCTGTGCTGAATCCTTTAAGCCCCGTGTGCGTGTGTGGTGGGGGGTGCCCAGCCCCTAAACAGACCTTTTCCGGCCAGCTGGGTGCTGTGCTGGCTTTGTGAGTGCTCTCTCTGAGGACAGGGAGTGGATGCTGGGGAATTCATAGCCCGGAGCATCCCTTGAGCCCCAGGAAGGGATGGAGGAGCATCAGCTCCTCTCGTGAGCATCTGTGTTGCATCTGCAGGTCTGGCCGTTGCGGAGGGGACCAGGATAGCTGTGTCCGGCTGTGCCATGGGTGGTAGTGAGGACCTGCCAAAACGAGCATCAGCCACTAGCCTGACCTCCTAGACAAGTGTATCTGAGAGTCTCAGAAGAAAATGAGCGTGACTCAGTCCCGTAGCAGAATCTGGCCCACAGCAGCCCGTGTGCTCTGGCATTACAGTAAGCCTGTTAAGCATGAATTTCCAGAACTCTTTGAAGCCTTTATTTAGAAAGAGCCTGAAAAGGGAGTAGGCTCCGGTGAATCAACCTCTTTTTGGTAAGGAGAGAAACCTGATCAGTCACTGTTTATCTGCCTGCTGTGGCTTTCACAGCCAGTGCAGGGGGGAGATGCTCCTGCAGTGGGAGCAGAGGGACTGTCGGGTTGGGGAGAGCTTGTGGAACCAGCTCTGGGGTGTGGGAAGAGCAGAGCAGCGCTGGCAGTGGTCACAAACAGAGGTGTGTACCCAGGACATCAGAGGGCTCGGCCTCCCTGGGCGCTCCTTGTGTTGGGTGAATCTCCGGCTTGTTCTGCCAGCAAGGTGCGAGAAGGTGCCTGGCTTTGTGCGTGCTGGCAAAGAACAATCGAGTTTGTTAATGAGTTTAAAGGATCAGTTTGTCACAGCGTGGACCTGACTGGTCTTAACACACCCAGCAGATGCCTCCCGGCAACAGCCACCCTGTGTGGTAGACCGCGATGGGGATTCTTGCCCAGCTCTTCCTTTTTTAGACAGCCAAATCAAGTGTAACTTGCCTAAAGTAGTGCAAAGTGATGGGTGGAAACCTACGGCAGTTTGGGCAAGCTATAAAAAAAAAAGAAGTTCCTTGCTTCTGTTTCAGTGCTGCTCAGCCCAGGGGAGGGTGGCTGTGGTCCCTGTCTGGCTGAAGTGCTGAGCGCTGGCAGGTCCTGGCCTCCGTCAGCATTCCCGTGAGCCGAGGCAAGCTGCTGGCTCTGCTCCACTTGTCTGGATGCACGTTGGGCATCTGGCATTGCACTCCCCTCCCTCTTCTAGGGGCCAGACACTGAAGATTAAGATGCTCTGACTGCTTATATATGTACAGCGTTGCTTTGCTTTGAAGAGCGTTAAATTCAGGTTGCCCAGGGCTCGCAAAAATGAGTTTGAGTTGCCCAGGTCCCCTAAGAAGGATGGCAATAAATTAGGATTTGTCTTGTTCAGGGTACCATGGGTAAAACTCTCCTGGACCTCACCAAGAGCCTAAATACAAGTGGTTTCTGTACTGAGCTGGCAGCATCTGCCGCTCAGAGGTGGTGGTGCTGGCAGGCAGCCCCACAGAGCTGGGGGTAAGTGCTCTGGGCAGCGGGGCAAGGACCTGGGCTGTACCGGGCTTTGGGTAGAAAGGAGGGGGAGGAGGAGGGAGCACAGGCAGTGATGGAGGTCGTGTTATTGAGATCTGCTGGGTAACAAGCTGAACTGCTCTCAGCCAGTGCGTGACTCTTGCTGCAATTCCTGCCTGGAGCTCGGTCACATCGTAGTAAAAGCACACCGGCTCACTCATGGATGGGGTGAGCCGAAGCGAGTCTTAAGCACAGCTCTAGGAGGGCAGGCACACTGCTCTCCAAACAGGTCAGAGTTTCCCCCTCTGAACTACAGTCCAAAGAAGAAAGGAAAGAAGTTTCTTGAGACTGAAAGTTGGCTTCGCACACCAGAGTGGTTGGAGATCCGTGTAAAACGCTGCCGCTATCTCCTCCAGCCTTCTGCTGCTTTGCAGCCTCTCTGCATTTCCCCTCTGATACTGGGAGGAATGGATACTAGGAGAGGAGGCTGTGAGTGCTGGCAGTGCAGCCGAGGTGGGTGGCTGGCATGGAGATACTCCTAGTGAGCTGCCTGCCTCTGCCAAATACTTAGCTTCCTGCAGTGCCTGCTCCGCTGCTGTCTGATCTGGCTGTTCGCAGCATGCAGGGGCATCTGTATCTGCTGTCCTGGCTTGGGAGGAGGAGGTCCCTTAGCAGGCTGTGGTGGTGCATGGTCGCTCTCCTTGCACGGGGACCCAAGGGCTGGCATCCCCAACCCCGTGTGTGGCAGCAGGCGTTGGTTGTGTGGAGCAGCTCCGCTGGGCTGTGCCACCTGTTTAGGATGGTGGAAGAGTTTGGCCTCTCAACATAAGACTGAGGCTCAACTTTCTCCTTCCCCACTTCCTCTCCAGCCACTGTCAAGGGATATGGCCTGTTCCAGGCCCAGCCTGGGCTGTTCCTGCGGGAAGCCTGTTGGCTGCCTGGCTCCAGTGCCTGCAGCGTGGGGGCCGGGGTAGGTGGCACAGTGTGGGCAGCGATAGCTGTGCCTGGTCATGTAGAGGGTCACGCACGGACTCTGTGCTGCCTGGCTGTTACAGTGCGACCACCTCAGCCTGAGTGGGCTCTCAAGGCAGAGTAACTCCCTTCCTCCCCACCTCTCTTCCAAGGGTCTTTGGGTGGCATAGCACTGGCACCTACATCAGTCTGAAACTTAAAAAAACCCACCCCAGACTTGTCTTTTTTTCCACAAGAGGCAGTTTCAGAGATGCTGGGGGAGTCCTTTCTGCAGCATGTTTGGTGAGCAGGGGGGCGGTTGTGGCAGCAGTAGTGCAGTGGGGATCGGGGTGAAGGGCTGGACGGGGTGCGGACCATCAGTCGGGTCCTGAGTGCGGATGCTGCAGCATTTTGTGCCTGTTGCTAAGGAGCTGCGGTTGCCTTTGGCAGCAGGACTGGCAGATCCATGGCACTGGCTTTGTGGCATGTGCTCGTCCCCCTCCTGCAGCCCCTGTGGCCTCGTTCACCAGTGAGTTTTCCACCTGCAGCCCGACACGTGCAAAGACAGGCTTGTTAAATGAGCTCAGCCAGGGATTCATGCCAGATGTTGGAGATGACCCCTTTCCTCTGAGGGCAGCCAGCGTGCTGATAAAACGCTGTGATGCTATAAATAAACCTGCCAGCTTTCCAAGGAGAAAAGCCTTTGGTTTGAACAGGACCTTGTTCTAACAGCAGCCCAAGAGTTTGCTTTCTTCTCCTGGGTTGCACGTTGACCCCTGATTTTGGAGAGGGGCTGGAAAATATAGGTTTCCCTGTTGCTCTCAGCTTGATGGAAGAAAGTGCTGGCAGAGGAGGGAGGATGGACCTGCCTGGAAAAGGGCTCAGAGAAGATCTGCTGCTCTGCTTTTCTACAGGCACACACCTGCCCAGGCTCCCGTTGGAGACCTCTGCCTGTGCTAGGATGAGGATATCCTCTGTGTGTCCGTACTGCCTGCATGGACCTGCCCCTCCTCGCGCTGGGCTGGACTCTGGCTAAAATAACTTGTGTGACCATACTGGCTGTGGGTCGCTGTGCCCGTGTGGCAGAGCTGTCACTGCTCTGCTGTTGCTGCAGGTGGAGTTTGTACATGGTGTGTTGGAAGCTGGTCTGGCCTTCCTGCAGCATGGGGCAGCCTTGTGTGGGTCTGGGCTTTGTGCAGGTGTGTGGGAGACCCAGCTGCGTCCTCCCACCTTTGCCTGGCATCAGGCAAATACAGCCCTGTTGCTACAGCCAGGGAGAACAGGCACTTTCGGCCCTTAGGATGGGTTTTGCTGAGCTTGGGCTTGGAAGGCTGGCTCTGCTGTTCTGGAAACCAGCTCACTCAAAGGAGCTGGAGCCAGGAAGCAAGGAACTGTCCCCTTCACTGCTGTAAATGATTGGGCTGGTCCAGCCCCTGGCAGGGTGTGGAGGGCGAGTGCCAGCCTTGGGGAGGATGAAGGAATGGCTGAGCAGCTGATCTTGCCCCTGGAGGGTAAAGGATGCTAAAGCTTGTGCTGCTGCAGAGGGGCTGCAGGGTGGTCCTGAGCCCCAGCTGGGCTCGTGCACGACAGGAGCGTCATCCACAGGCAGCAGCACAAGGACAAAGGCGGGTCAGACTGTAGCAACAACTCGGTATTTCACTAGGAGCCTGTCTGCAGCCTCCGAGCAGAGAGCTGGGTTGGCTGTTGCTTGTGTGATGGGCTGGCAGGCTGTGGGAGGTGGCATGTCCCCCTGGGTCACAGGGAGCAGCAGCCAGGGCCTCCATCTGCTGGAGCTGGTGTGGGAGATGCTGCTCAATGTGTGTCAGCTCTGGACAAGTCACCTCCTGGGGCCTGGCTATGGGCTTGGGTTTGAGTTGAGATGGAAAGCAAGAACTACTCTTCTAGACAACTCCTCTCCTTCCACATGAGGGGCCGAATCCTCTTCCTGCTGCTGTGCTGGGCTCTGATTAAAACCTCCCCAGACAATCCTTAGCCTCGTGCCAAACCCGCCGCTGCCTCCAGTATTCAGCGTAAGCTTTGCTCTTGCCTCACTAGCTTGTGAAGTGCCCAGGACTATTTGTGTCTCAAGAACTGGCAAGATGAACCCAGAAGGATGGGGACAGCTGAGAATTAATTAGGAGCTGTTGGTTTAATTAGTAGTGTCTCAGTACATTCGTGCATGAGGGCTGGTTGCCGAGGGAGTAGCATATCTTGTGAGCTTCCAGCCTTCCTGCTTAGAGGACATGAGCCTTTTGTGTCTGAGGTTGTGCTGATGTGTATCTGCGTAAGGACCATCAATACAAAGGCCTCAACATGCCCCTCTTTGGGGTCTCGGCTTGCTCAGAGCCCACCTTTCATGGAGCTTTGCTAGGAATTACCCAGTCTCTACAACCTAGTCGAGAGTAACTTGTTCTGTCTGTGGGTGTTGCTGTCTCCCAGGCTTTTCATTTTCCCAGCACCATCTGACCCTGCTTTGCTGGCAGTGTGGGTAACCTCAAACCCATCATCTTTGTCCAGATCCAGGGCAGGGGCCTTACGGAGCCGGAAGATCTCGGGGCATCCCAAGACTTGATGAATGCAGAGGTCTTATGCCAGGGTGCAGCTGTGGTGCTGTGTCTTGAGGTGCCTCCTCCTGCCACTCTGAGAGCCCATCGACCAGTCAAGGGCAGGTCCCCACTACCATCAATTGCAGAGTGGTTGGGGTTCAGGGCGATCCATCACGCCCTTCTCCTGGGGTTTCTGGCCCCTGGGGCATGCAGGGCCGGGGCGGGAGGCAAAGGCAGCTTGTTCCCAGCTCTTGGGATGCTCTGAGTCCCTGCAGCTCTGGGCATACAGATGGCAGCTTGAGGGAATCTAATTAACCTGTGGTGATAGCTGCCTGCTGCAGCTTTGATGGAGGAGGACGAGGGAAGGGGGCTCTGGCTTCCTGTGGCTGCCTTCTGTGCAATGAAGACTTCTCTGATGCAGACCTGCTTGTCTCCCATAGCTCTTTCTCCCCCTCTGCTCCCCGTTATCTGGATCTGGGTGTGTACGAGTCTTCCAAAGGGCCTCTCAGTCCCCGGGTACCCTCTGAGCCCATTATGAATGCGTGCACCGGTCTCTGTGCAGTCACTGCAGGCTCACAGGGTGGCTTTGCCATCCGTCTCATCCCACGCTTGCAGGTTTGGGCACCCCCTTCCCTGCGGCAGGGGTGGATGGATGGAGCCTGCTGGTCCATCAGACATGGCCAAGCCCACGTGCTGACCATAGCAGGCTTCAGCTGGCAGAACCCAGGGCTGTTTGTAAGTGCCGGTTCAGAGCTCAGTCACCACTCTTTGGCCATCCTTTGGAGGAGTGGGGGTGACAGGACAGTCCGTTTGCCCCATATAAGCTGCTGCCAAATGCAACAGCCACCACCCCAAGTTGTTGTAGCATTTTGCTGCTTCCCCTCCCCACGCTAGAAAACCCAAACCAGCCAAGCTGTGGGCATCTCCTCCCCTCCAGTGCTGCCTGTTGCCTGTGCCTGTTGCCTGTAGCTGTTGCCGCAGGTGTGTGACATAGGTGGGACTTGGCATGGGAGGGGGGCACTGGGGACAGGAGTTGGCCCTGCTAAGTGCAGAGTGGCCGGTGACTCTGCTTGCTCAGACACGCCTGGAATTTGGAAGCAGGGATGTCCACGTACAACCTCCTGCTGGCAGGGGCGGGGGATGCCTGTCCTCTGCTTTCCTCTTGCCCGAGGTGCAGTGCCAGCTCCGAGGAGGAGGAGGGCAGATCACTGGATCACCACAAAAAGTAATTGCAAGTCTACGGCCGCTCTCCTTAAATCACCTTGGAAGAATGCAGACGTGCCTAGCTCCTGGCATCTCTATTTTTACTTCATGCAGAGATGGATAAGGCTGAGCTGTCTCCTTTTATTTCCAGCGTTTGGTGCGTGCTGAAGCCCTGCTAAAGATGTCTCTGGCTGGATGCGAAGCTGCCTGCTTCCCCAAACCCCTGGGGGGCTGCAGGGGTGAAGGGCTCTTGTCTTCTGCGTGGCTTTGTAATTCTTTCCTTGTTTCTGGCTGCTCTTTGCCTCCCCTTTCTGCTTCCCTTACAGTATGTGGACTCTCTGTGTTTATTCAAAGCAGCCTCAGTAAACAGAGAGCAGGAGTGTGGTAACTGGGGCCATGGATAGCACTGGATTTCAGAGGCATTTTATTGGGTTTCTAATGACTGGAACTGGCCTGTTCTGATGCAGACACTTTTCTCATTCGCTCTATCCTCAGCTTGGCACAGAGGTTTCCTTGGAAAGACTACAGGTAGCTCCAGTTGCAGCAGCTCTGATGGTGCCAGTTTGCCAGACCTGTCCTGCCAATGCTGTTTTTAGCTTCAGTTGCCCCTGGCACCACGTGCCCAAGTTGTGCCTGTCAGCTGCCCAATGTCCCTCTTCCTGCTTGTGGACCAGAGCCTGTACATCACAGTGGGGCAAGTTCTCTGTATCATCTTCTGCTCGTGAAGAGGCTGATTTCGTGGTTAGCTGCTCCAAAGCCTGGCTAGGAATAAGATAAATGATCTATTGAACTGGCACTTCTGAAACCTCCTGGATAACTTGAGGGAAGCAAGAGCCCTGCAGCTGCCAGACTTTCATGTTGGGTCTGTGGGGATGATATGGGGGTCTCTGTGGCTGCTGTGGATCCGCTGCCCCCAGTGCCGCTCACCCTGTGGGGGCCTGGGGACCTGCTGGCTCCTCCAGAAGCCTGGGAGATGAGCTGGAACAGCAATCCCTGTATGCAGCCACAGCCCTGCTCCCAGCCTGAGGGCAATGTGTGTGCTCAAAGCTGTTGTCTGCCCCATTTCTCCCCCAGTGAGGTGGGAGGAGCTCATGTTTTTGGGGTAGGTTTGGAGAAGATGCTCCATTCAAGTCTCTTGCCACCTGAACTGCTCTGAGGCTTGTCCTTGTCCTACATCTAGTGACTTGGTGTGCTGGTAACGGTGTGATGGCAACTTTGGAGAGAATAGAGGAAAGGGGGGAGAGTTTCTCCATTGCTGGGAAATTGTCTTCAAGCTTTTCAGCTTGAAATGCTGATTCCTACCCCTTCAGTTGCCCTCATGCACCTGGAATGGCAGCCCCGGGGTATGTGATGGTCAGGAAAGTGACTGGAGAGGGCTGTCCTCGGTGGGGATGCAGGACTGGGAGGTCTGAGAGCCCCAGAGCTCTCCTTCCGGGAACCAATCCTCCTCTGTAGGCACAGCCTGGCACAGGCTGCCTGTGACCACGCCAGTTCGGGATGATGGTGGTTAGTGGAGAAGCCTTGGAGCTGACGGCTCCTGTGCCTGCGATGGAGAACTTGTTAGCCACTAGAAATGCCCCTAC
>NW_010411483.1:19921-23827 GCF_000710305.1 Buceros rhinoceros silvestris | reverse complement strand
ACCCACCCGCCTTCCGCCAACAGGAGTGCCTCAGCACCGCCATGCAGCGAGTGCTGGAATTAGACATCGGCCCCTTATCTGGGCACTGCAACAGATGATGGTTAATGCATCTATCAACTTCTGTGGCGAAGGGAGGCTGAGGGCAAGCCTGATCAGGGGCTGTTGCTCCTGAAGGACGTGAATGTTCTCCAGTTCTTGGTTGGGCTTTTCTTGCTTGCATCTCATGTGTGAAAATGTGGGAGCGGAGTGGTTGAGTCTGGACTTGATTTGACTGGAGCCATCCAGGTTATCTGGGCTAACTCGGAGTGGGACAGGCTTGTCGTGAGCCCAGAGATGTGGCGGTGTGCCCAAGGTGGGAGCAGGAGAGCTGGTACCAACGTTTGGGTACACAGGATGCTGCCCTGCTAAAACCGCTCCCTGCTGCTCCTGATGCTGAATGCCTTGCGTGGTTTTGGCACTGCTGTCGGGCAGAAAAGAGGATGGATGTCACCTGGGGTGCGCAGAGTGGGGTTTGATGTGATGGTTTGCTTTGGGAGGGGACCTGTGTCTGCTGAGACCAGGGGTACTGTGAGCTGTGGGCAGCTCCTGTTGCGGGCCACGCTCTCTTTGGAAGTGCCGGTGCACATCACGGACACAGACACGCCGATGTGTCGGCCTTGCTGCTCTATCAGCGGCTGGTTAATGAGAGTTGGCATCTGGAGCTGCTCCTCCTTTGCCCTTGAGTATAAAACAGCGTTTGACTGCAGTGGGCTCTGGTGTTCAAAGTCATGATCAGGCTGTGAAGGCATGTCAGGAGATCTGCTGGGGGAGACTGTTCTTTATTGCGGGACTAGACACTAAGCCCTCAGGAGCCCATCCCACTGGAATGTGTGTAGCAAAGCACTGGTTAGGGGTCTGGGGTACGAACCGTGCATTCCCCTCGCAGAGAGGGCTGGATTTGGGGTTCTTTCCACCCTGTTCTGAGTCAGCGTGGAGGACGAGGTCATGCTGGCCAGGCAGGTGTCTGGAGAGCTGTTTGAGGTGGCTGCAAGCAGCATCACTTGCAGATCTCGGTGTCTGGGTCGGTGGGTGGAGATGGTGAGATCAGCATGCCTGAGAAGGCTTGTGGAACAA
Source organism: Buceros rhinoceros silvestris (assembly GCF_000710305.1). Lineage (NCBI taxonomy): Eukaryota > Metazoa > Chordata > Aves > Bucerotiformes > Bucerotidae > Buceros > Buceros rhinoceros. The sequence goes on along the minus strand of NW_010411483.1, from coordinate 22,714 downwards.
GGAGGGGGAGAGCTCTTAAGCCAACAGAAATTGGCCACCTGCCTCCCAGGGAGCTGCTTCCTGTGAGATGCCACTTGAATACAGGGGAGCAGATGGGTGAAAGAGGAAAAGAGTCTGGGGGTTCCTGCCACTTTGCTGCCAGCAGAACTATTCACCTGGCAAATCAGGAGATGTGAGGCTGGGACAACCCTGAAGGCCCACTGTCCTCTCCATGTTGAGATGGCACCACAGATCATCTCCTGCTGTGCAACAGGCCAGTCTGTCCCGTTTGCCTCTCTCTGTGATCTGGTGTTGACATCAGAGCTTGATTTCAAGTTGTGAATTGGCCAAGACTAACCGAAAACGTCTTGTGAGCAGCTCTGCTGAAAGCCACGCTGCAGAGAGAGCTTTGCCATGACCTTCCCAAGGCACCAACATCGCTCAAGTTACTCTCCTTGCTTTGGGATGGTCAGATGGTATCTTGGATGCTTCCAGACCTTGCTGTTGGCTTTGCTGGGAGCCCTGCGTCTCTAACAGGAGGAGGAAGCCACTCACTTGAAGTGGTGTCTGGCTGCTGAGAAGCAACGTGCTTATTGACACGATCGGAGGTCCTGGTGCAGGACAGAAGCAAAGTGCTTCTGCTGCAATCCTTTGAAGTAGAGCTGACCCTGGGATGTGGGAGCAGGCTTCCAGGGGCTGGGGGAGTCCTGTGTGGGCAGCTGAGCTGTGAACTTGGGCATCTGAGCTTGTTCAGGCTGTGCTGCAGGGTCCAACTCTCTGCTGCTGCTGTGGACAGAGCCTTGCTGAGCTGGCTAACGTGCTTGTGCCGAACACATCTCTCCTGCCAGGGATGGCAGGATGCTCGGTGGGGTTTCTGTAGGTGGTGGGAGGCAGCAGAGCCCTCTTCTGCTCATCCCTGTCTGGACAGGGACACCTGAGTGTAACTAGTGCACATACAGCTCCTGAAGTGACTCTGAGCCTGAGGTGTTGCCTCCTCCCAGCGCTTACGTGTGTGCTTTCCCTCTACAGCCATCAAGGTGAGCTGCGTTGGATCTGGTGGGGTGTCTAACAAGATCAACGACACAGCATGGACCGTGGAGGAGCAGTACTTTAACAGCACGCTGTCTCTGGCAGACAAAGGTAAGGTCCACAGTGGAGATCTGTGATTCTGACATGGTCTACAGAAATGTACCACCAAGACTTCAAAATCTCCTTGATGTGAAATACCCTTTACAGGCTGTCTTGGCCGGTGTGCACAGAGGATGGAGCCAATATTAGGGATTACAAGAGCTTAGAAGGAGCTGTGCAACCTGAATAGCTGCAGAACTTGGCAGCACTCTGCACACACTGCTCGCATATCCTCCAACCCTGGTCAGCCTGAAACGGAGCTGCCAGCAGCAGCTTCTCTGCTGTTTCAAGGCCCTGTAGGTTCACGCTGCTCCGCTTCCTGTCTGTTGTTCGTGGTGGTCACAAACCACTGATCAAAGCTGGTCAACAGAAGCTAGTTGCAGGCCAGGAGTAGTTTGCACTGAAAAGGGATGTGGAGGTGTCACTTGTCCTCCAAGACAGGTGCTGAGAGCATGGCAGGACCAGCCCAGGAGAGCTGCCACCACACCCCTGCAAGCCGAGATGCCCGGAGATAGAGACGGGGTTGTGTTATCCTGTGAGGTAAAGTGATACCGGCACCCTCGGGGGAATCGGGGCTCGGATGAATGCTGCCTTTCTGCTGGTAAATAGGTCAGCCTCAGCACAAATAATTCATGCTGTGCTCTGGCTCCTGTTGGATTCAAGGCGTGCCAGTATTCACCTGCTGAAGGCAGTGGCTGCAGTGGTAACTGTAACGTGGCAAAAGCTCAGGGCAGCAGGAGCTCAGCCCTCTGATCCGGTTAGATCTAATAACAGGAAATGGGTAAAACCAAAGTGGCAGTTTCTGCCGGCTCAGCAATTTTCCAAGCAGAGCTTTTAGCATCGAGGGGAGACTGACTTCATCCTTGCAGCAACTGGCGAGAGCGCTGCTTGCTCTCAGGACCCAGGGAAGGGGGACTGCTGGCTCGCTCGCCTCTTGGCTTGCCTCATAGCCCGGGGGCTGCAGTTGGAGGTAAACTGCCTGAGAGGGCAGCGGGAAATGTTCCTGCCTGAGTTTGGACGTGGCGCTGAGCACAGCCAGAGGGTTCAGCTGCGAATGTCGGGGTAGCAAAACCCCTGAGAAATTTATAAGGTGCTACAGGCCATTGAGCTTGGATGAGTCGGGTTTGGAGGCTGTGCGGGATTGTGGACTTCTGGAGAGGTTTAAATCTGCAACTGCACTGGAAAATGCCCCTTCCAACTTTAGTTTCTAGTATTTAATGATTCAAGGGAGAGCTGTGATACTGTGGTTGGTTCTGTCCTGGTAAAGCCAAGCAATGGCAAAAGCCAACCAGGAGACGGGAGCGGGAGGAGGTGGGTCTGCTGTTCATTGGCTTTGCAGCCCCTGGGAGATTCTCATAGCTGCTTCGGCAGTTGGGTCTGGTGAGATTGCCCTTGGCAGCCATCCCCTTGATAACTAGGACCAGTGTGGACTGGGAATAAAGGAAAGAAAATGATTTGTGGACGTGCTTTCACAGCTCTGGCATCTCCCCTTTGAAGGCCTGAATTCCAAAGATGCCCAAAATGTGGTTTCCAGCTCTTAAACTGCCCGTGCAAAGCCCTAGCCTTTTGGCTCTTCATTTTCCTGGCCCCAGACCACTGTATCTTGCTCAGTGCAGTGCTGCAGTCTACCAGCCGCCGGCACTGCACACTCTGCCAGCCGGAGACCTGAGCGAGCATCCAGGGCTG
>NW_010411483.1:16334-19760 GCF_000710305.1 Buceros rhinoceros silvestris | reverse complement strand
GGGCTGGGCTGCTCGCTCAGCACTGGAGCCGCTCACGGAGCTGGCAGATGCCCAGCCACGTGCCTGCAGTGTGATGGGGACAAAACGGGCCAGCCGAAACCTTCCAGAGCTACTGCAGCTCTGGGCAAGCGAGGAGAGAAATGGTAGCATGTGACTGAAGGGGAAGATCTGTCCTGTAGGACCGTGGAGTCCTGCGCTCGAGAGCTGAGGTGTGTTGTGGTGTCACCACTGTCCTGTCTGTGAAGCTGCAGTGCGATTTCAGGGAAGAGCCTGGTCCCGGCTCCCAGTGGTCCTTGTGGAGCAGCCACTGGCCTGTGCTCGTCTGCTTTTGTGTCCAAGTGGACGCAGCTGCTGGGAGCTCTGAGCCGCTGGCTCCCAGCTGCAGGATGGCAGGCAGAGTGCGGGCGGTCCCTGTGCGTGGGACCGCAGCCAAGGGCAGTGCTCGGGGGGCATTTGCTTGGGGGGCAACTGGTATGAGCTCAGGGATTATTGTCCTCGACTTGCCATGTTTGTTCCATGTCCTTCCTCCCAATCCCTGAGGATGTAGGGGACTGAGTGATGGGACATGGATGGGAGAGAGCAGTGCTGAACTGCCTTTGGACCCGAGTCCTCTGTCAGAGCCAGCTTTGAGACTGTCCCCTGCAGCGGCTGCGTTGGCCTGTGCGGATTTGGAAACAAAAGCCTGGGGCTGGCACCCTTCCAGCCTGCAGCCGGGGCAGTGAGATAACTGTTTGCTGTCACAGCCTTTGCTGTGACATTGATGCATGCCTGGGCTGGTGGAGCAGTGGGGAAGCCAGGCTGCTTCTCTGTGACTGCCTCTGCGCTTGCCTGTCCCTGTCTGCCTGCCTGTCTGTCTGTCTGCCTCCTTCGATGGGGCCGCTGGCAGCGCAGCATCCCAGCAGGGCGCAGCCCTGCAGTGAGGCAGCAGCTGGGGTTGGCAAGGGCAGTCGTGCAACGGCCTCGTGGACACGAGCAGCAGGGCAGGGCCTTGGCGCTGACTCAGCCGCGGTGATTTTAGGCTCCCAGGAATAGCTCTCAGCTGCCCTGGCCTTTCCTGGACAGAGCGTGCAGGAGTTCAGGCAGACAGGCTGTCCCTTGGTGCAGAGTTGTCCCTTTCCCCATGACTCTGGCAAGGACAGGCTGCTCCCGTGTCTGGCAGCAGTGCGGTTTGGGGTGCCGCTGCCTCTGGGGGGACACTCCCACTGCTCGTGGGTGCTCCTGGGGTGCCTCCATGCAGGTCTGGCATTCGGCTGGGAGGGGAGACTGAGGCAGTCTTGTGCTTTTGGGGCATGAGGCGTTGAGCTGGGCCATGCAAAAAACATACCGACCCTCCCGGGATGAGTATGTGCCTGTTCCTTCAGGGGAGGGCTGGCTGTGCTCACCCTTCCCTCTGACACCCCGCAAAGCAAAGAGCAGGAGGGATGGCAGGGACTGTGGGAGGCCCCGTGATTCAGGTGTGGGGTGGGGGGGAGCTGCTTTTCTGTGCTGCTGCGAGAGCATCTTATCCACAACAGCGGATATCACCTCCCAGCAGCACAAATGGAAGATGGATGGAGGAAGGGGAGGAATTTGCTTCTGCCTGGGAGGACTCTTCTGCTCCTGCGTTTCCCTCCCCTTACAGCAATGCTGTTACCTCTCCTCTTCGAACCTGTGTGTTTCAAAAGAGCAAAGCAAGGGGGATCAGTGTGTCCCAGCTGCACTGGGGAGGACCCAGCAGCCAGGCAGTGCCCAGGGGCAAGGCTGGAGAAGAGGGTGTTGCCAGGCTTCCCTCTGGCACCATCCCCAGGGCTTTTGCAGAGCGCTCATCCAGCCCGATAGCTTCAGCTGGGGTTGAGGGAGGATCCCAATCCTAGTGTCCCCAAGGCCATGCAGCCAACACTTCTCCATCTCACCCATCCCTGGTGAGCGGCTACTGCTTCAGCAGCAGCGCTGGCCCTTGGGGACGGTTCAGGGAGAGAGTCTCACCGCGGAAACAACCTACCTCGTGCTCTCCCTTCCCACATCCTGAGCAGTAACGTCAAAAAACAGCGAGCTGTGCTCTTTGAGGACACGCGGGGGGAAGGGAAGAGGAGGTTTGCAAAACTGTTGAGGCTTGGGTCGCTCTTGAAGCATCTAGGAATGACTCTGCGCTTCTCCACCCACACACCTTTGCACTGAAATAAGTGAGGGGGCAGCTTGTCCTTCGTAGCATCAGCTGTTGCTTGTTTTACACACTGGTTTGTAGGACTTTTTTAAGGGTGTATATTATATGAGAAAGGAGGCAGGTCCTGAAATAGCCCAGATGCCTGCCTTGCTACCTAAGATATTTATTTAAGGCAGTGGCCTCATCCTTAATTTCCCTTCTCGCTCCCCCTTGGAACAGCATGTAGGGTGTGGAGCTCAGCCCTGCTGCCAAACCTTCTGCACGTTGGTGACCAGTGGTTTTGCTGCAGAGGATTTGCTTTTCCCCTTGGCCTGAGTTTGACAAGGACACTTGCTCCTCTGGTGCTGGTTTTTCTTGGGTCATGTTTTTGCAAGATAAATGCAGTGGAGGTGGGAGGAACCTCGTGAGGGTCAGGGGTGTTGGGTTTCTCTGGGAGTCAGTGGTGCAGGAGATGAAGCACACCAGTTGCAGTGAGTACAGAATAGCACTGCTCGTACCCACCACGCTCAGACAGAGGATTGCTTCTCTTGTCCAGTATCACACAGTAATTCAGCTCTGCAGAGGCCTCCCGCTCCTCTCCCCCTCCCCTTGTTCAGCTGGAGAGGAGCCGGTCCCTCGTGTGCCCGTACCCGCAGGGCGCTGTTTTCTTTGCACACCCTGTATCTCTGCTCCACAGGCAGCTCTTGCCCTGCGGATGGCTTGTGCATGCAAAGGTTACTTTTGGGTTTTTTCATTCCCTTGAAATCCTACTTGTACCCGAGCTGAACCAGTGCAGGGAGCTGCTGGCTGTAATTTCCAGCTGACCTTACTTTTGGCAGCTTGTTAGATAGCCAGAAGACGCTGCGGGGAATTCCTGGCTGCTCCATGTGCTTCCTCTGCTGGCAGTTTTCTTGTACAAAGAGCTAAAAAAGGGGCAACTGTGCATTGCCTCTTCCCTGGGGTGGTTCTTGGCTGGCCTGGCACAACACCTTCACGGCCAACAGTTGGCGCAGGATGACGGTCCTGTCTCCCAGCTGAATTTTCGTAGCTTAGTGACTTGACTAAGCAGACATTGAGGTCTCTTGTTCTGTGCTCAGGAGTTGCTGTGCGAGCGGGAGGTAGCGAAGCAGCGGGTGATGCTCCTGGGCAGCCCCAGGCCCCATGAGAGCAGGAGGGTTCCTGTGGGCACTGGTGAGCCATTAAGGACGTGTGGTGCCAGAGTCCTGGTTGCACTCTGCTGCCGGGGTCAGGGGCAGTAACTGAGGGTTCAGCCCAGGAAAACCACATGGTAGGAGCTGCAGCTG
>NW_010411483.1:7444-16249 GCF_000710305.1 Buceros rhinoceros silvestris | reverse complement strand
ATGCTGCCGGGGTCAGGGGCAGTAACTGAGGTTTCAGCCCAGTAAAACCACATGGTAGCATCCGCAGCTGCCTTGGTCACAGCGGCTTCCTCAGCACTTCCCAATTTCTTGCCTCAATAGATCGCTGTTAATCCTCAGAGGCTTTTTGCAGCATTGCTGTACCACCAGATCCTGCTAATTCATTGAAAATGTAACTCAAAATGCTGACATGGAGCTTTGTAAGCAGTGAGCCTTTACCCTGGCCTCAGTGCTGGGCTTTCTGGTGTGGGTTTTTAATCTCTCTCTCTGAACCTCCCGTGTTACAGAGCGGTTTATCTCAGCAGCGTTAACCTTATCGGAACACCGGAGGTTGTTCCTGCTGTGTGTTTGTGTACAGGCGAATCCAGCGTGAGGGAGCTGCCGCTTTGAATGGGAGCCTGGAGCCTGCCGGGGCTGCGCGCCCTCGCTGCCCTGCGGCAGTAGCAGGAGCGCTCCCGTTCGGGGCAAGCTGAGCAGAGCCAAACCCCGAGCCTTTCCCTCTGCCGCTTTGAATGGGAGCCTGGAGCCGGCCGGGGCTGCGCGCCCTCGCTGCCCTGCGGCAGTAGCAGGAGCGCTCCCTTTCGAGCACAGCTGAGCAGAGCCAAACACCGAGCCTTTCCCTGGCAGGTCTGGCTGTGCGTGCTGGCAGGTCGCTCCTCTGCTGCCTCTGAGGCACCCATGCCTGCTGCAGGGATGGCACGAGCAACTGTGCGTGTTTACCCTTGTTTGCTGTGGTTTGTAATCCTGTGTGTTAGCGTAATCCACCAGAGACTGGGGTGGAGTCCTTGTGCTAAAGCTGCAGCGGCTGAGACAAAATTAATGCTTCCCATCTAACACCTCTGATACAGCCTCCTGCGAGCTGGAAGAGCTCTGACCTGCTCGCTTACATCCAATATTCCATTTTCTAGGCTGCAAAGGTAGACAAGAAGAAACAGAGGAAGGCAGGGGGAATGGGTTGCCTGGGGAATGGGAAAGGGAGGGCTGATTTTAGGCAGCAGGAAGACTATATTGCTACAGGCGATGGCATGGGGACCAGCAGACACCAGGTTCCTTACCACAGTACATGATTTGGCTGGCATCACTCGCTGAGTAGCCAAGGAGAAATTGCCATATGGCCTGGCCTGCTGTTCCTCTACTAGAAGAACCATAAAAATACGTGTACTGCAAGGGTGCAGCTTGTTCCTGCTCTCACATCCATGTGTGCAGCAGGAGGGAGCAAAGCCGCTGTTGCCTGCTTGGCAGGCACTGGCTGGGAGAACGAGAGGCTGGTGCAGGAGCCCCCATTCAGCTGCTCCCCGGCTCCTGTGCCTGGGGTGCAGGGACACCTTCCAGACACCTAGTTATGGCTGCAGAGCAAATAGAAGGAGAGAATGTTAATATCTTTTTGTCTGAGTCTAGCTGTGCGTGAAACCTGGCGAGGCAGAGGCGTGTGCTGGACCGCTCGCTGCCGTTGCCTGGCCCTGCTGACTGCTGTGTGCTCGGGGTCTGGGCCGTCTCTCCCAGAGCGTGAGATTTCACAGGGGTGAGTAATACAGCTTGGCTGAATCTGTCGTGTTTGTGCATCAGGCATGTCCCAATCCTGTTCCGGTTTCTCTTCCTCTGGCACCCAGCTGGAGGTCCTGGCTTTGCAGTGGTGGTCAGTGGAGAGATGGCTGTGACCCCTTGTGGCTTCCAGCTGCCTGGGGATGGAGACGCTGGGACTGGGGGAGCCAACCTGGGAGGAGGCGTTTGGCAGATGTCCCTGTGGTGGCACTGGTTTGAACATGCAGCCCAGGCAGATCTGGCCCCACCAGTAAAGTAAGACTGGCCTGTTTGCATGGGCCACTAACCCAGAAAGCTGCACAACAGCCCTGGGAAGCCCAGGCGGGATGCAGCAGGTAGGACTCGGTGTCCTTGTTCGTCTGTGGCTGGTTCCTCCTGACCCCCAGCCCTGCCCTGCTCTCAGGCCAGGGCAGAGGCTGTTGGAGGACCTTTCCCAGCCCTTGGCTGGGTGTGGGCAGGCAGCTTCTGCTCGCTCTGGAGGGATGATGGCTTTGAAGGGCTGGCAACTTCCTCTGGCTGCTGGCTCTGCCTGGGCAGGGGCCTGGCAGCACTGTTCCGGGAAGCTGCACTGCTCTGAAGAGAGTCCAAGCCCTTTCAGCACCTGAGCTGTGGCAGAGGAAGCTCGACTTGATCATCTGTTTAACAGTGTGAATACAGACGTGTGGTCATTTCACCCACACACGTTACGATGGTGTCATGTTTTCCCATGCGGTTGTGCAGCGCGTGGGGGAACCTCTGTGGATCAGAGCAGAGCTGTCGGAGGGGAGGGAGCCGTGCCTCCAGGGCTGGGTGGGCTCAGCCTTCTGTCCCTTCACTGCACACCTCTGGGACCACAGATGGCCCGAGCGCTGTGGGACGGAGCTGCAGCACCACGGTCTGTGGTGTGGTGCAGGGCTGGGCTCCCTGTCACTGGCGAAGCTTTGCAGGGGAGCCCTGCCCGGGCCTGGCTGCATCACCAGCTCACCTCCCAGGGACCCGGCAGAGGAGGCGGCATCAGCCCTGTGGGTCAAGGCGTTTTCTTTCTGCATGTGCTGGGTCCTCCTGGGCCTCCTCCACATCCGCTGGTTCAAGTGAACAACCCCTTGTCCCAGTGTGGAGTGGAGCAGCTGCACTGTGAGCAGGAGAGTCCGTTGCTTCCAGACAAATCTGCACTGGATTCAGGGGACTCTCCAGGGTCACAGACCTCCGCTTTGCGCTGTAAGATGCTCTTAGTGCATGGTTGCTGCTTCTGCTGTCTGGGTTTGGTTTTCCTCCAGACTGTCTGGGGCAGCAGCTTCTTTCCCTCCAGGAATTTTCAGGGAGGATGTTTCCAAAGGCCGTGTGGGGGTGGCCAGTCTCAGCTGGCTCGGCTCCTATCGGGAGGAAAGGCTGCTCTAGGCACAGCCCCGCAGCAGAACCCTGCTAATCCAGCTGCCTCTGCTGCCTAATGACTTTCTCAGGGTATTTTTAGCTGCCTGCAAACTTCAGGAAAAGATTTTTTTTTTTTTTTTTTTTTTGCAGCCGAGCACACTGTGGCCTTTGTTCAGGCTTGTGGGAATAGGGAGGTCACGGCTCAGTGTGGCTGCAGTGGCTTGCACAGCCCTTTCCCCTCACAGTGCGTTTGAGAGCTGCTCAGGAGCATCGTTGCTCTGTCCTGCGTCTCTGTGGCTGTGCGGGATGGGCAGGCGGAAAAGATTTTTTTTTTTTTTTTTTTTTTGCAGCCGAGCACACTGTGGCCTTTGTTCAGGCTTGTGGGAATAGGGAGGTCACGGCTCAGTGTGGCTGCAGTGGCTTGCACAGCCCTTTCCCCTCACAGTGCGTTTGAGAGCTGCTCAGGAGCATCGTTGCTCTGTCCTGCGTCTCTGTGGCTGTGCGGGATGGGCAGGCACTGCAAGTGTCCTTCGCAGGGAGCTGAGGCGGCTTCTGCTGATGTTTCCCACGTGAGAGGTACCCGGGTGTCAGTGGAAGGTCAGGTTGTGCGCTGCCCGTGCCCACGGGCTGGCTGGAACAAGGGGAACTGCCAGATCTGGCCCATTACGGTGAGACTAGTCTGCATTTGGAAATGGAAGCTCAGCCTTTAGCAGCAGAGTTGCCAGCTGGAGAGTTTAAAAGTCATTGCCACCACCCTCCCTACTGTAAGGGGGGACTTGGCTCAGGACTCACCAACTTCCCACCTGCCAAAGGCACCTGACACGTGGCTAAACACCAACATGGCTTTGTAAAGCCGGGCAAGGTGGACACGGAGCCTCCACGGTCTGTGCAGGAGGAGCTTCTGCCAGGAGAGGGGAGCCCGGGGCGCGACTGCTGTGGGGTTACTGCTAAATACCTGCCTGTCCTCCTGCCCCCAGCAGGAGCAGACAGGACCGGAGCTTGACTGGGGTCTCTGCCTCCTTGCTGCTCTGGTGCTGGTGCTTTCACTGGAGTGGTCTGTCTTGGTCAGGATCATCTGGTTTTCTTCATCTTATTTTTATTAACCCTTGTCTCTGAAATAGGCACTGAACTCCAATGCTCCTTTTGCTTTCTGTGCCAGCGGGCTTCTCAAAATCCAGCTCCAGGCTGCCGAGGGGGCCTACAGCCAAGATTGGGGGTCCCCACCAGATGCAGGGCTCAGGTGCTGCCACCCGTCATAGCCGTCCACCAGCGACCTGCCCCAACAGCTTCCGTGCTTGCAGGAAGGGCAAGAAGGGCAGGCTCTCCGCTGGGAGCTGGGGCTCTGCGAGCAGCCGGCTGTTCGTTAGCTCTACCAGCAGACTAAGTCACACGTGGTGGCATCTGGGTAGGACCTGGGTGCTTGGTCCAGCCTGCTGGAAAATTCCCTGTACGTGGAGGATCTCAGGGCTGGCATAAAGATGCTTCTTTCTCTTTGGGGGAAGGTGAGTGTGGGTTGGAAGGAGCAGGTCTGAAAACAAGGACTACTGCTAATGGCCTGCAGCATCTCTCTGCTTAATGGAGTGGAGAATCAAGCTCACTGCGTTTCCCTGGCTCCCTGCTCGGTGCAGCGCTGAGGTCTGGGTTCTCATGGCCATGAGCCAAGCACTGCTGCAGTGGCCTCGGTCAGCACGAGTGCGATGGGGCGTGACTTCTGTCTGGGGTAGCTGGTCATGGAACTCATCGCTGGCCGTGAAGAGCAGGAAAGGCATTTTCCAGCCCCAGTGGGCAGCTCGTTGCAGGCAGGAGCTGCAGGATTTGCAGGCTGCTCCCTGTCCTAAGTGGGGTCACAGCAAGTCTGAGTATGCCATGAGCCAACAGGGTGCTTGGGCTTGGCTGTAGCTGTTGGGGCGGTCTACGCTGACCTGTGGGTAGTTTTCATCTGGTGACTTACTCAGAGGCTGGGCTACCCACGTGGAAACTGCATCAGTACCACCGAGTCGGTGGGGGCTCTGGCGGCCAAACCACGTCCTCTGAGCGACGCTGGCCCCGCATGTTGCTGCGAGAGCATATTGCCTTCCTCGATGCTGCCGTTGGGAGCAACCTTCAGGACCTGGGTTTTCTGCAGAGGGTTAGAAACTTCAGCAGGTTCACTTCCAACCCGGCTTTCTGATGGTGCACATGGGCTGGGCAGGAGCCTGACTGAAAGGACTTGTTGGATCATGCCTGCTGTAATGTAGAAGAGGGACTTTCACTTTGTGGAGTCTGTGAGCTCTTCCCAAGAGTCCTGGAAAGGCTGTGAAGTTTCCTGCCTCTAGCAGGAGACTTGAAATCCCTGCCTGTGTGTTCATCTGGGATTCAGCTGGGAAGTCTCCAGGCCTTGGTGGAAACTCAGTGGTCGCTACCCTCTGGGGCTCCCATCTCCCTTCCTTCTGCACTATAGCAACAGGACTCGCTCCCTCTCCCTGTCAGACGGAGTGAGTCCCCTTCCTGCAGGGCAGAAGCTGCACAGGAGAGCTGATGGATTCCAGCATATCGATTTGCTTTCCAAAGGTAAGGCTAACGGGTGCAATCAGCGTTGAAAGGTGCCCGATCAAAGGCAGAAACGCTTGGAGCAGCAAACAAGCGCTGGGTCAGTTGAGTCGTGTGTATTAGCCAGGCTTTACCCCGGAACCAAGGGCCAAGGCACCTGCTGCATCCCTTCACGGAGCCAGCTTTGCCGAGGAGCGAGTGGAAGCTGTGCGAGCTCTGCCAGGCGCCAGCCTGGCTTTGTGCCTCCACCTGGTGACAAGGCTGGGGGTTGCACTTCAGCCTCCAGAACGCGGGTTTGTTTGGGAAGGAAATCACCAGGGTGGGTTCTGGGTGGGGTGATGGGTTTCCCTAAGGACAAGGTGTATAAATAGGCATCTGTATATGTCTATAATATCATAAATAGGGGTTTCTTTTGACTCGCCTTCGCAGCGATACTCCGTTGAGATGCTTGTCGAGTTAGTTTTTCCACCCGTTTGTGCTGCAGGCGGGATGCGTGTGAGCTGGGGTGTCCTTAGATGTCCCCGTGGGGTGGCTGAGTGAGCAGAGGGTCCAGCTTTTCATAATGTGACAGATGCCCCGAGTCCAGCGGCATTGCAGGGTCAGTGGGGGGATTTACTCTTCTCTCCTCTCCACCTCCCCCTGTCACGTAATCCGCTCAATCCCCTGACGATGGGACTCTGTTACCGTCAGCTCTGCGGAGCCAGGGTTGCTAAGCTGTCTCCTCCGTCCTGCCTCCACCAGCCAGCCACATCCAGAGTCTTGGTACCTCCAAAGCAGAACAAACACTGCTTGGTTTAGCAGGTACCCAGGACTCCCTTAACGCCGCCTCTTTAAAAACAAAACCTCTTGTGTTTACACGTTATTAACACATGTGGATAAACCTTAGTGTTTTTCTACTGAAGGCAACTTTGGGAGCTGTCTCTGATGTTACTGGGTCACACTGTGGGTCCAGTTCAGCCCTGGGAGGGAAGCTGGAACCTGTCCGGGAATGCTTGTTAATAAACAAACCGACGCAGGAGGCTTAGACACAATACAGCCACACGTATCAATGTGATAACGACAGGTGTCCATTTATTCCCAGCTAGCTCTTATTTTTATTCCATAGCTAATTCATTAGTAAACACCATTACATCATATCTAAACATTATGATTTGTCACTGGTTAAAAAAGTTAATTCATTAGTAATCGGTTACATCATTTTTAGGCACTACGATTTGTTACTTGTCATTAATTATGTATTAGGTTAACGAAAAGCCCCCCTATGATTACCTCAGTTAGAAAACTTGTTCAACACACCTGCAAGAAGTTAATGAGACATTCGACCTTGGCTTAGAGTTCTCACTTCTCAGCAGTTCTTTAACCAAGGATCCTTGCTAATTAAAGTTTTGATAACTGAGCTGCAGAGCTCCGATAAGTAATTTCAAACAAAGAACTTTGTAAAACTGCACTTTGGTACCTGAGAGCCAAGGTTCTGTTAGCTACTAAAGCAGACTGTTAAAAGCAGACTTTAAGCGAACTTTAGAATTATAGCTTTGCTAACTCAAAATAAGATTCTGGATTGCCCAAAATATGTCCATTTTCTTGAAGAAATCCCACAAATGCTGGAGGGTGGATGGGGTCAGTCAGGGAGTCTGAGTCTGTAGCTGTTGTTTTAGGTGTCCTGGCTCTGATCTGCGCCCTCAAAGCTGTTGTTGCAGAGCAGGGTATGGTTGAAGGAAACCAGCGTTGAGGTTTTAACGTTGTGGTAATCTTTCCCTTGGTTCCTGTTGTCTAAGCAGCTGGGCTGAGCTATTGCAGGTCCGTTCTTGAGACCAGGGATGGATTTAGGCCTGGGAGATGGAGCTCTGGTTCCAGCTCTGGAACACTGTGCAGTCTGTGTGGGGCTTGGCATGTGGCGAAGGCTGTAGCTGATGCCCACCGGATCTCCTCACCACCCTCAGGCAGTGTCTGGGCTTTCTCTTCTCCCCTCTGACTGGCCACGGCCTATTTGAGGAAAGACAAACACACAGCATCCCTTCTCCTTGCCCTGTGTCAGTAGTCTTGGAGCTAACCTCTTGCTGGAATCCCTTAAACCCTGCCCCAAACTACCTTCTTTCCAGGATATCCTAACGTAGAACCAGTTGTTGGGGCTGGAGACACCTCCTGTCCCAAGGAGAGGTGGGTGGCAGCAGATGCTGCTGTTATCTCAAGCACTGCTCATTGGATCTGGAGTTGTCCAGTGGGCTGTAGGCAGCTGGACAAGTGGTGTGGTGGTTTTTCCCTCTGCAGAAGATCGTGCTCTCCAGAGATCACACTGTTCCAAGGCAACGACACGTCCCACTTATATTTTATTCTTGTTTCCCACAGGGGTCCTGACAGCTGGAGAGCACAACTTTCCCTTCCAGTTCCTGCTGCCAGGTATGATGCAGATCAGTGGCTGAGGGCACTTCCATGTAAGCCATGGCTTTTGCAGCCTCTCAAGCCTTGCTGAGCTGGACCTGGGCTGGGCGGTAGAGGCAGGCTGGCAACTTGGGCCGGAGACAATAGAGAGAGAGTAAGGTCAACCACAGAGAGCAGAGAAGCTTAGACGAGTGGTACCTTCTGCACTGGTGGAGAGCTGGGTCTATGCTGTTGCTGCTGCCCCTTCAAGCTGAACACGTCAGCTCTTGGTTTTGTGCGGGGGTCATGGCCTGTGGCCAGCCAGCCATCCTGCACACACTGTGTGCAGGGAGAGGATCTTTGCTCCTGCACCCATGTTGCAGAGGATCCCTTCTGTAAGGAGAGTGCAGCCAGGTCTTCAGCCCCAGGTCTTTTTTGGGGTCTCCTGCGTACTTGCAGAACAACTCAGGTGAAGGTGAAAACTGTTTAAAGGGACTATAATTCCAGTTCAGAAACGCCTGGCCTGCCTCAGCCTTATGATAATTTTTTTTCTCTCTCAACTCCAGCCTCTGCTCCTACGTCATTTGAAGGTCCTTTTGGCAAGGTCCTCCATCAGTTGAAAGCTGTGATAGACACACCTCGCTTCTCCAAAGACTACAAGTGCAACAAGATCTTCTACGTTCTCTGCCCTCTCAACCTAAATGACATCCCTGACATCGAGGTACAAACAAGAGCGTGGCTGGGAAGTGCCAAAGCTTCAGCACTTCTCTTATGTGCTGTCTGGGGAATAACTGTGGTTGAACAACTCTTTGACTGCGTGTCCTGACTGTGCAGGAGCAGGACAAGGACTCCTGACCCGTCCTGCCTCACCATCAGTCCCTGCTCCGAGTGATTTTTAACTCTTCTGCGGGTTGCTTTGAAAGATTTAGGTGAATTTTTAGCTCGCAGAGAGAGGTGTTGGCCAATAGCACCAGGTGCTTGTAGCAAGTTTGGGAACTTGCTTTGGAG
>NW_010411483.1:5881-7297 GCF_000710305.1 Buceros rhinoceros silvestris | reverse complement strand
GTAAGATCGTCTGACAGGACAGCCAAACTGGGGGGATGGAGCAGTGAGACCTGTTGTCTGGGGCAGGGCTGTGCTGCTGGTTCTTTGCGTCCTCTTAGACTAAGTATTTCTGCTTGCTTGTTTTGCGTCAAAGTGTTTTCCTCGAGACTCTCTGACTCTCTCGAGCCAACATCTCTGTCTCTCTGCTGTCCTGCAGCAGCCCAACACTATGTCGATCACCAAGAAGTTCAACTACAAGCTTGTGAAAAGTGGCAACGTTATCTTGACCGCCACCTCGGATCTGAAAGGGTACATTGTGGGGCAAGCGATCCAGCTCCGCACGGAGATAGAGAACAAATCAGGCCGGGACACCGGAGCTGTGGTGGCCAGTCTGCTCCAGGTGAGCGTCTGAAAGGGTGATTCTTTGGCTTGTGCTGGTTCTCCTCCTCCCTGAGGCCTCTATGAAACTGGGGTAGTTCTCAGCAGTGTGCACCTCTGTGCTGCGTGTGGCTGGGAGGTGGCAGTGAGGAGTCCAGACCTCTGGCTCGCTCTGTTTCTCCTTACATTCTTGGGGAAAGAGGTGGTAGAACTTGTCTTGCTTATACCAGCTCGGTCTGTCACATAATGATGGGTATTTCTGCTCTGTAATCTGCACGTTAGGTTCATGCTCGTGGTTAGCTGACAAGGCAGTTGGGTGGTTTTGTGTCCTGACGCAGGTTTGTGGGAGACAGAAGCCCACCTGCAGCCCTCCTGCTAGCTGTGTTTTCTCCTGTCTGTACAGAAAGTGGCTTATAAATCCAAGCGCTGGATTTACGATCTGAGGACCATCGCGGAGGTGGAAGGCTCAGGAGTGAAAGCCTGGAAACATGCCGAATGGAAAGAGCAGATCCTCGTCCCGGCGCTGCCCCAGTCCATTCTGCAGGGCTGTAGCCTCATCCATATCGACTACTACATCCAAGTGAGTACTTCCGTGCTCCTGGGGAGCTGCAGGGGGCCGTGCTGCAGCCTCTCTGCTCCCTTCTGGGTTCAGCTTAACCGCTGAGCTCCATCACTGTGTGGTGCGGGTGGCCCTCGCACCAGGTGAACCTTCCCAGTGCAGCGCGTAATGATGGATGCTGCTGGTTTTCCTTCTCTTCCAGGTTTCCCTCAAGTCACCGGATGTTTCGGTCACTCTCCCCATTTATATCGGTAACATTGCGGTGAACAGGGTGCCTCTGAGCCCCTCCCGCTCCGTCCAGCACATACCATCCGCAGTGGTACCCAGTGCCCCCCCGGAGGAAGAGGAGGCCGCCAGCGGTTACCACCCGATGGACAGTGTCTCGATCCCCACCAAAAGCCATTCCCAGCAGCAGCCATTCAGCTATGCCCCAGGACTGAGTTTCCAGGAGATAAGGGTGGACTCAGAGCAGACGGGCTCCCCAAACCACCCCACGCTTT
>NW_010411483.1:4957-5787 GCF_000710305.1 Buceros rhinoceros silvestris | reverse complement strand
CGCTTTGCCTGGCGACGGGAGCCACTGTCCCTTACTACGCCGAGGGGAACGTGGTGCCTGTCCCCACAGCCAGCTCTCTCATTCTGCCTCCGGAGTACAGCACGTGGGGCTACCCGTACGGTGAGCAGCCCGCTCCGAGGGCTGGGCGGGCGGGCAGGGTGCTCCTAAATGTCTCCCACCGCAAGAACCTCTTTGCTAGCTGTGAGCTGGGTGGGAGTGTGGGGATGGCAGCCTGCTGAGGCTGATGTCAGAGCGGGCCAGGAGATCGTGCCGCTTGCTTTAGCGGCCGGAGGAGTCCCCTCTTACAGCTGTAAAAGCCAGCTCTCCGTTCCCACGTCTACACCCGCGCCTGCCTGGGCTCGTTGTGAGAGGAGCTCCCTGTTTGTAAATGAGCTTTCAGCCTCCCACTGATAGAAAATCTTCTTGGCTTGTGGGGAGGCTGGTGGGAGCAGAGCCAGGAAAATGATGTAACTGAAATCTTCTGTCTGCCTTGGAGTGGGTCTGCAGCTGGGCTGTGGGGGCGGCAGCTGAGAGACTGTCCGGGGTGGAAAAGCTTGGGGAAATCCCAGTGTGCTGCATTCCTGGAGCTGTGCTTGTCCCAGGCGGCTGCAGTGGCGGGGACAGTCCTACCCAGATAAACCCCTCTGTTAGCGCTGGGGTAGCGAGATTCCGATGGGTCACTTCAGCCCTGGCTTGGGGCAGGCAGCCACAGGACAGGACTTTGAGGTGCTGATTTTAATCCCTGCAGGCATCACAACAGGGGTGGGATTGGCTGGGTCACATTCTGCTGTGCACAAGCAACCCCCTCGCCCCCCCCCGCCCCCTTTTTT
>NW_010411483.1:3963-4906 GCF_000710305.1 Buceros rhinoceros silvestris | reverse complement strand
CTCGCCCCCCCCCGCCCCGTATTTCAGCAGGGCAGGTTGCAGGGTGCTGGAGAGATAGATGCCTGATGCGGGACGCATGTACGTGTTAGCACTTTGCTTTACTCTGCACCGAGTTACGTAGAGCGGGGTGAAGTGAACCTCCCAAACCGCCCTCATAACTGCTTGTACTCTTTCTTTCCCCTGCAGAGGCACCTCCATCCTATGAGCAGAGCTGCAGCAGTGCCAACTCCAGCATCAGCAACGGCAACTAGCCTCCCTGCTTCGAGCCCTGCCGCGCTGCCCGCCGCGGGCGCCATGGTCCACCTGCCTGCTGTAAAGTCTGGTACCGCACGAGGCGTCTTTTTATCGCTCTGGCTGCTTGGTGGGGGAAACGGCACAGCCCGGCCTGGGCTTTTGAAGTCTCTTTCTAAGGAGGGAGCGGGGTGGGGAAAACCAAAAGGGCAGCCAGAGAGGCCTGCGAGTGTGGGTAGGAGCGGTCCGGGGAACTGAACCATCTCCTGCTGCTGCACCAAGTGCTGGAGAACTGGTTTTGCCCCAGGAGTGCCCTCCACAGCAGCCTGTGGTTAAAGTACTGTAGTCAACACTAACTGCTTTACTATCAAAGCACCTGCGATGCCTTATCTGACATGCTCCTGACTTGGCACGTCTCCGCTGTAGGCGAAGGCTGGGCTGTGTGGATGTTCCCTGCTCTTTTAGGGGCCGTCGTGCTCTCCAGAAATGGTTTTGACAGCCCTTCCTCCTCGTCCTTGTAGGTCCTGAGGGTGGCTGAAACTGGAGGTTTCTTGGAGTAAGCATGTGTGGAAGGTCAGGGACTCAGCCGAAAGCACAAGCCCTCGCTATACCGGTGTTGTGGGCAGAGTGACCTGCAGCCGCTGGTCCTCTCGCAGCGAGCTGGACCACTGCCAGCGTGCAGGGAGAGGCGGGCAGGCTCTAACCATCGGGA
>NW_010411483.1:1255-3931 GCF_000710305.1 Buceros rhinoceros silvestris | reverse complement strand
CCTCTCGCGGCGAGCTGACCCACTGCCAGCGTGCAGGGAGAGGAGGGCAGGCTCTAGCCATGGGGAGCTCACTGGGGCCCTGGTGAGCTGCGGAGGGAGAGCCCACTCTTCCCACGAGGTGCCCACCAGCCAGCTTCTGGCCTTCTGCAGCAGGGGCGGCTTTTCAGAAGCCCTGTAGGAGACTGACAGTCCTCGCTGCTAGACCGCAGCGCTGGTCAGTCTGCAAGCAGGGGGACCAGATCCCCCACGTCCCATCCCCATCCACGCAGGGTGCCCTCCCCACCTTCGGGAGGCCAGATTTATGCGACAATCAAGTTACAGACGTCTATCCGATGCTACCTCTGAGCCTGCCCGAGGACCCTGTCCCTGGAAGCCCTTTCCTCTGGGACGACCCTCCCTCCAGGCTCAGCCTGGCGTCTCTCACAGGAGCAGCCCACGCTGCCAAGCCCGCACGTGAGGGAGCTTGGCCTGGGGACTGTCCTACCCATGAGCTGGTACTGGGTCGCCGCTTGTCTCCTGAGCCACCTCTTGAGCCACAGTGGGATGCGAAAATGAGTGAGTGGGAACACAAACTGCTGCGCCTCATTTGCAGCCTCCGCTGGACCTGGTGGGTTGGGGGAAGAAGCTGGTGGTGTAAACCACGTTTTTCTTTTGCGCTTTTCTTCCCCCCCTGCTCCTTGTTTAGCTTTTTCAGTATTGCCTGCCCAAGCTGAGGAAACACAAACCGGACGCTGAGGAGCCGCAGGCACCCAGCCCTGGCCCAAACGGTGGCCTCAGCGCTGGTCTCCCTGCTGGGCGGGCAATACCTAACGAACCCGTTAGCAGCATTTACAGCCTCTCCTCGGTCCAGCACACCCTGGCAGGCAGCTGGGGACAGGCCCTGCTTTGCACTCTTTCTTTGCAAATGCTTTTTATTTTGTTTTAGGGGTTTTTTTAAGTGTTGAGCTGCTTTAAGGGTAGGATAGAGAAGGTGCCGTTCTGAGCAGTGCTGGCACAACATGCACCGATGTTGATAGAATGATTGTCAGTGTCCCTGAATATATATATATATGAGATGAAGTTTTGTTTTTAAAGATTGAATTCATAAATACAAATTTTAAAGCTGTATTTAATAAATTATTCGAAGAGAAATGCTGTGCTTTTTCATCCATTTCTGATGCTTATCCATGTGCCTGTTCATGCCCAATCCAGGAACGCACCTTGCTGATGTCATACTGAACAAAGCAGGTTTCTTGCTCTCCCGGGGAAGGAGGTGACGTCTGCCAAGGCTGCTGGGGGAAAAGAAGCCCGTCGCAGCCTGGGCACGGTGCTGGGCTCGAGGCTTCAGACGGTTGGAGGGCATATGGCACCGTGTGGGCTCAGCTCTGGGGAGGGCAGCCACTGCACCACTGCTTCGCTGGTGCTGCATCCTGCACCCGTGGTGTGTCCAAGCGGCCCACGGGTTGTGGACAGTGGACTGGAGAGGTGGGGTGGTGAGGAGGAAGGGCAGAGCAGGCTCTCCCTTCAGGAGGAGGGGGATGGAACAGCTGAGGTCTGGCTGGAAGGGCTGCAGACCATCAGCCCATTTGGAGTAAACTTATTAAAAATGGAAGGAGGCCCCTCCCCACGCCCAGTTTGGTGATCCCATGTCTGAAGCATGTAGGTGTTGCCTAAATCTTGTCATGGCAAGAAGCCGGAGGTGTGACCTGTGTCTCAGACGTGAGGATCCTTCTTCACTCTCCACTAAACTTACGCTTCTGCCCAGCTTTCGTTACTCAAGGCTCTCTGGTGCCTGGTGGTCTGTGCCTGCTGAGAAGAGCATTCTTCATACGCAGGGTGCTCGCTTTTCGTGGTGGTTTTGTCTCTTCCCCAGTGCTCTTCCTCCCAGTCAGTTGAACCTGTTTGGCCTGCCACAGCCCTGTAGCTCCTGTGGCCTTCCTTGCTGTGGGCAGTACGGATCCCTTCCACACCTCCGGAAAAATTCCTGTGAGCTGCTGATGCTTCTGGACATGCTGGGTTGGGCTGCAGGCTGCTGACCCATACTGGGCCGGGACTATGATCCTTGTTCTCCAGCCCTGAAGCTGAGCTGCTGGTGACGTGTCCAGCTCATGTTCCTCGGCTGGAAAACTGGAATGCTATGTGGTTACTGTGACCAGAGCCACTGGGGTGACCAGAGTCAGTCCTTGTCGTTCCAGTTGGAAAGGCACTGTTCGTGTATCTCCCAGCTCCGGAGTTGTGCCCTGCAGCTCTGCAGAGCTCCTTTATGCCTGAGCTTCCTCTCCCAAATTATATTTGCTACAGATCGGTCCTTCGGCACCTCGTGCTGGGCATAGTGTCCCCTTGGCAAAGCAAGGAGGGTGGGTGGGCACCCTCTTCCCTGGTGAGGCGTGTCCGTCTCCGCTGGGTGCTGTGGAGCAGTCAGAGCTAGACTGTTTCTTCTGGATGCTCATTCTGGGCGCACACAGCTCCTGCAGAGAGAGGCCCATCGAGGCAGCTCTGGCCGGGGTGCGGCAGGTCACCTCCCAAATTTTGTCTGCAAGAGCTTTGCTCTTGTGCAAGTGGACAGAAATAACTGGCAAAGCGCTCTGGTTTTCAACGCCCCTGCCAGCCTGGCCTGTCCCCCAGCGCTCCGGCAGGGACGCGAAGCCGCGCGCAAAGAGCCTTGCTCGCGTTTCCTGGCCCCCTTTGAACTGGTCC
>NW_010411483.1:0-1103 GCF_000710305.1 Buceros rhinoceros silvestris | reverse complement strand
CTGACCCTCCTGGCAGCTGTGGCACCTCCAGGGCCCTGCGGCACCACGGTCCTCGCGGGATGCGATGGGGCAAACCCCAACATTTGGGTGTGAGCGTGTCCCCCCTCCAGTGGACAGTCGCTGTCCTCTGCCTGGCTGCTGAGTCTCCTCTCAGGCTTCAGCCTCCTCAGTCCTGGGGAGCTCCTGTAGGCCCCCGGACATCCCTCTCTGCTCTTGCGAAACTCTTGAATAAAGAGGAAAATGTCCATTTTTGTGAACCCAGCTCTGAGTAATGAACTCCAGCACGCAGGAATTCATTCCCGTTCCTGGCTCAAGTTTGTGAGCACTTGGGTTTGGTTTTGTCTGAACTGGGGAGGGGAAGTGGTGGGGCATGGGTGAAGCGTGTGAGCTAATTGTTTCCAAACTCAGCATTCAATGGAAAATACCAAAAATACAATGTGCCCTTTTTTTCCCCTGCTGCTTTTTCATCCTTCACGGCTTTGTCTTCTCCTGCTCTCCACATGTGCTGCCTTTTTCGCTTTTTCCATGTCGTTTGTATCCTACTAAACTCTGCGTGGGCACCTGCTGACCCACCGCCCGCGGGAGATGGGGCAGAGATGGGGGACGTGAAGCCTCTTTTGGTTGGATGGTGATTCCTTTTCAGCTTTTCACTGAAACTCAGTAGTTTTGTAGAAGTAAGTATTTTCTGCTGGGAAGTTTTCCTGTTGAGCCAGCTCGAGAGAGAAGACAAAGTGTGTTCTGGGCTCGGTTTGTTTTTTATTCTGCTTTTAAAAATATTTCCAACTATCTGTGACAGGAATGTCCCAAACCCTCAAAACTTGTGCCCCTTCTTGTACCGGCACTCGTGGCTGTCATTCTTTATTCTCTGTGGTTCTCTTTGGGATTTGGGGGGTTTATATGACAATACTTGTGATGACTCTGTACCGCTGGGTTTGAAAATGTAAACTCCCAGTTTTATACATTTTACCACAGCTTCTGGGGGAGCATCTTTGTCCTGCGTTTTAAACCACCCCATGAAAAGAACCGAACAAGGGAAATAAAAATCTTTTTTAACACCACGCGTGCTGTTGCTTGGGGTAAGCGTGTGAGGAGCGCTGTCCCTA
>NW_010411482.1:5311-9819 GCF_000710305.1 Buceros rhinoceros silvestris | reverse complement strand
GTGCGGGGATATTGGCCAAAGCCTGTGGTACTGCCCCGGTGCCGGTGGGCAGCAGCAGGCGTAGCCTTGAAGCGGTGCCGTGTGGATGCTCTATTGTGTTCCAATAAAACTCTCGCTGCCTGAACTCCCTGCAGTGACGCCTGGCTGGTAGCTCTGCGGGTTCCGTCCCGGAGGTGTGCGGAGAGGTAGCTCAAGCCTGCTCGAAACCGCTGCTGTGCCCAGAAACGCTGTGCTGGTGACGAGGGTCCTGGTTCACCCCTGGGGAACCTAGGGATGGGTGAGGAGGTCAAGTCGGACTGCGCCGTGGTGTCCCGTTCTCCCTCCTCTCTCTCTTCAGGGTGGAAACTGGTGTAGCTGGTGGGTCTCTGCTGACCCGTGGTAGGCTTTGAGGCAAGATGTAACGGGCTGGTGGCAAGTCCCGCAGAAAGCGAGGTTGAAGAGCAAGATTGGTCCAGCTGTGAGCAGCCAGTTTTGGTGTGAGGGCGATGATGCTGCTCTCTGAGGCCCCTTGGTGACAGCAGAGGCTGCTGGTGTGGATCCCCACGTGGCGAGTGGGTGGGAACCACCCGGTCGAGCTGCTGAGGGTGGTGGCGTGGAGGCTTGGGGGAGGTTTGCTGAACTCCCAGGTGTGAGTTGGTGTGTCTGGGACTCCGTGGTGTTTGCTGTCAGCAGGTTCCCCTGTCTCAAGAGGTGCTCTTGATGAAACGTTTCCTGCAGAGGAGCTGGTGGCGGTGAAGAGAGCGGCCTCCTCCGGTGTGGCTGCGAGGTGACTCTGTGCCAGGGGAGAAAGACGACACCCAGCTTGCTGCTCCGTCCTGAGCAGAACGGCGAGGTGCAGCTCCTGGATAGCTGGGGTAGGAAATGTGATGAGATGTCTTATCTCGAAAGATTCCCTTGGCCGTTTCTTCCTACCGCCCTGAGGTGCTGCAGGTGCCTTCGAGAGGCTCCGAGTTTGCAGGGATCAGTCTCTGTCTTGGGAGCTTGACTGGGTTGTGCCCATGTTGGTGTGGGAGGCTCCTTCTGCAGCTTTGGCAGAGCATCTCCTGGTCCTGGCGGTGCCCAGGTCAGGCTGCCATCCCAGGGTGTCCGGCCAGGCTTTCCTCGCCGTGGTTTCCCTTTCCACTCGACACGCTGATATCCTCGAGTGCCCTCAGAACCGTGAGTGGAGTGTAGTGAAGTTCAGAGGAGGGTGGTGGTGACTCTGCCCTGCCCGTGGTCAAGACTCACTTGGTTTGTTCTTCACCGTCTTCCATTGCTGCTTCATTTCATGAGGCCAAAACCGGTACCGAGAGGAGGACCTGTGTTGTCCAGCGCTCCTCGTGAGGGCACCTTTCTGTAGCCTCTTGGAGGGGGCGCAGACGTCTGCGCTGCTGGACTCTGTGGTGCTCTGTGGAGGCGTCGAGCTGGTGCCTGGAGCTTCTGTGGAAGCTGCGTAGGGCTCCTGGTTGAAGGTGGTGACAACAAAGAGGTGTCCAGAGAGGCCTCTCGATTTCTAGACACTGCTTGCGATGGAGAGCTGAACTGGGCCGCCGGCGCCAGCCTTGTCTGTGTGTGACCGGACCTCCTCAGGTCGAGTTAGGATTTGAGTGGTCCGGGTTGAGACAGGAGCTCGTTCCGCTGCAGCCCCTGGAAAAGGTCCTGTTAAATGCGGTGTGTCTTCAGCAGAGCAATTTTCTGTCCTTCACCTGAGGAACCCACCAGGAAGAGGAGGAGGAAGTGCTCCTCATCCACTGAGCAGTCTGGTGCTGGGCCCAGTCTAAGCCCGTCGCTCAGGAGCTGGGTAAGTGCTACCAAGGTGCCCGGGGTCGCCTGGGGGCTGGGTCCGCTCTGCAGGAGCGTTTGCCTCCCCTCGCTGCGGGAGCTGCTGCGGGGACGGGGAGCCAGAGCTGTTTCTGCCGTTGTCTCTGCTGGCTCTTGGAGGGTGCAGCTTCCACGCAGGACCAGGCATCTGGAGATGGGAGATGCCTCCTCTGCGTCGCTTGGACGTGTGTCTGCTGATGAAGCCAGAGCAGGGACTGTCCTGCCCAGGCTTGCCAAGCTGCTTCGCACCGTGTCCCGCAGCTCTGCCTGGCTGCTCTCCCTGCCCTGCTTCCTCCTCTGCCAGGAGACAGACAAGTGGTGGGGCCGTCCGGGTCTCTCTGACGATGAGCCAAGGCTGGTCTGCTCGTGCCTTGTTGCTAACGCTGAGGTTCTGGCTGAGGCTCCTCAGCCCGTCCTGCTGCAGGGTGGGTTTAAAGCCGCTCAGAAAAGGCTGCTCCAGCACTTCTGACCAGCGCCGTTGGCGGGGTGATGGTGGGTGTCCAAAGGGCTCCTCCGTGCTGGTTGGCTTGGGAGGGGAAGAGTTGATTCCAGAGAGGAGATCGACCTGGGCAGCTTCTCTCCCAGGAGGAGCTGTGCATCCCCGGTGAGGACAGCGGGGCTGGGTTTGGGTGTCGTTCACCAGGGTGCCAATTCCTTGCGTGTTATCTGGAGCTAAACACTGCGCTGGGACAACACTTTTTTGTTTTTAGTGTGTCTTTTCAGGGTGATTTTCAAGGGTCTTTTCCTTTCTCACGCTCTGGGAGGAACCATCGGAAGTCAAAGGGGTTTAGAGGAGCTCTCTGAGGAAAATCAGGGACTTCTCCGTCTTCTCTTTGTGTCATCTGGGCTCGCTGGAGAAGAGAGGTGGAAGGTCTGTGGGCCCCTGTCGGTCTCCTCTTGACTTGTGTTCTCCTCTTTTTCCACATCCTTCTCTTCACATCAGTGCCTGCAAGAGAAAACGTGGGCTTAAATCACGGCCCTTTGCTCGGAGCCTTCTTAAGCTCTTCGGTAACTGTTTGGAAAGCACATTTGAAAACAGTCTTCCTGGTTTTTCCTCCTCCTCCATGTCAGACCAATCCAGCTGGATTTGTGAGATGTTTTTTGCCAGCCTTACCTGTCTGCCCCACGCTGTCTTCCCAGGAGGCTCTGGAGGGAGCCCACTGCCCGCAGCAGCCGTTACCGAGAGGGCAGCAGCTCTGAAGAGGGCCAGGCTGTGCCCATGGTGAGGAGGAGGATGACAAGTGCCGTTTCTGCAGGGATGTGAGCGAGGGTCTGCGGGGCAGACCGGGCAGTGAGCCGGGGTCGCTGCTGCGGGGAGCGAGTCTGGGGCTGTCCGAGGGGCTGTGACTCGGAGTGAGTCCCATCCCCGCGTGTGCTCCTGGTGGCTGGGCAGAAGGTGTCTCTGTTGTTCTCTGTCACTCGTGGTGACTGCAGAAAGCAGGAGTTTCTTACTCACCCACACCTAAAACGGAGCCTTTGCTTGTCTGGAGAGGCAAGAGCCTGGCGTGACCCCGGCGTGAGCCCCCCGGCGAGAGCGGGAGCAGGACCTGGGGAATGTGGGAGGACTCTGGTGGCTGCTGGGGCCCGCAGCCCTGTCGGTGTGCTCCACGGGAGGCAGGCTGAGCTCCTCGCAGCCCTGGCTTCCCTGGCCGCGTTACAAGGAGGTTGGTTGGTTCTTTCCCAGCAGGAGGAAATCCTGTAGTCCCAGTTACTGCTCCGAGGCAGGAAGGGACCCCTGGGGACAGCGGTAGGTGGAGTGGGGAGCTGACTGGAAGGGAAGAGCTTTAGACCACCACTTCCAAAAGCGTACTGGAGGTTGGGGTTCCCTTCCTAAATCTCACCGGTCATTGCGTGCCTCCTGCTCGTCGCGAGAAGGTGCCTCCTGCTCCCTCTGCTCCTTAAGGCTCTCTCTTCTTGCCTGGTGTCGGTCCCCTCCTGGAGCTTGCTGTAGCCTTTGGCCTTGGCTTTTGTCGATGGTGACCGACATCAACGTGTCCAGTGAGCAGCCTGAACCCAGTGGGTGCTGCTGGTTTTAAATGGGAGGCCGAGGTAGGGAGGACACGCTTCTGCCGGTGCTTGCAAGTGTGCAACGTTCTTCCCAGGCTGTGTCGGGCTCTTGAGGAGGTAAACACGTCGCTGCTTCTCGGGGCTGGCTTTGGGGAGGGAGGTGTTTGATGAGGCGCTCTCGGCTTGTCGCCAGTGTCCGTAGCTCTTTGGGCTGCAGCTCTGTGACAGCCAGACATGGCCAAGGTAAGGACCTCTTGTGTCACCAAGGAAACATCAGTGGGATCCCTCTGTTCCTCTGCAGTGCTTGAATTACAGAGAATTTGAGTTGGTTCAGTGTCCTCTGTGCTTTGCCGGCAGAGTGCACGACCCGTACCCGTCCTCCACACTTGTGAGCTGTCGTGACTGGCTCACGGGTCGAGGTGGGACTTCCAAAAATACAGCTGGTTCTTACGCTGCTGAGGTACCCGCTTGGTTCTGCTGTGATTTCAGGGCCCGGAGGATGGAGGGTGTGTGATTTGACTTCAGTGAAATGTGTGGCCAGCAGGAGCAGGGCAGGGATTGTCCTCCTGTACTGGGGGCACTGGGGAGGCCACACCTCCAATCCTGGGGTCAGTTCTGGCCCCTCACTGCCAGAAGGACATTGAGGGGCTGGAGCGTGTCCAGAGAAGGGCAGCGGAGCTGGGGCAGGGTCTGGAGCACAA
>NW_010411482.1:3619-5125 GCF_000710305.1 Buceros rhinoceros silvestris | reverse complement strand
GAGCCATTCCTGTCCCGTTGGGGTTGTGCAGGCGTGTCCCAGGCTGCCCAGGGCAGTGGTGGAGTCCCCATCCCTGGAGGGGTTTCCCAGCCATGTGGAGGTGCTGCTGCGGGACAGGGGACAGTGGGGACCTGGCAGTGCTGGGGGAACGGGGGGACTTGAGGAGCTGAAAGGGCTCTTCCAGCCTGAAGCGTTCTGTGGTTCTTTCTCCCTGGCTTGTTTCAGCTGGGTCAGAAGGTGAAGGACTTGTCTGCCGGCAGTGTGTGACGGTACCGCTGTGTTGTGTGTGAGCTGTCACACGCGGGCTGAGGACCTGCGCACTTACCAGGGAGGGCCGTCACCTGCAGAGGTGGCCTGGATTGGTGAAAGCATCATGGAAAACTATGATGCTTTCTGCTCCCGCGCACTTTGCTCTCGTGGACAACACTTGGCTCTCGTGGAGCTGCTTCCAGTGCTTGAGCTACAAGGAGGGACGGCAGAGGCTGGTTGGCTGCCTGGGGGTGGTGGCTGCTGGCGGGTCAGCAGCAGACTTTCCTGAGGGCACCTGACCTGGCGGGGATGAGTGAACCTATTTCTCTTGCCACCCTGGTCTGTCAAATTTCACCGCTCCGAGGGGCCACGTGCTCTCGCGGGGCAGTTCCCGGGTTGTCTTTGTGGAGCTGCAAGGTGGCAGGGACGCGAGTCCTGCTCTCAGGAGACCAGTGGGTGGTGGGTTCAATGGATGTATCTCCAGTCCATAGCACAGATGATCCGAGATGGTGATTCCAAACCATGCTCCTGGAGCCTCCAGCCTGTGGAGCAGCTCTTGGTGCTCTGGAAGTTGCTCTGACGATGAGTGATGTTTTGGCCATTGTCATTTTAACTGGGTGCCTGTAGCTGCAGCTCGCCATGCTCCGCTCTTGGGTTTCCTCCTCGCTGCTGTCACCTTGTGTTTTGGAGACGGTCAGTTGTGCGTACAGGAGGATCTTCTGTCTCCTGACCACAAACAATGAGGAAGATCTGTGAGGGTCCTGTGCGGGAGTCTGAGCACCCGGGAACCCCAGGGCATGATGAGAAACCCAAACCCACCCATCAGGTGTCCTGCAGAGCACGGTTCTGCTCTGGTAACGGGGCTGCAGCCCTCAGAAACTGGTGGACACCGGCACAGCGGTTCACTCACCCCAGCCTTGAGGCATCAGGCGCTCCTCACCTCCTCCTAGACCTGCTCTTCGCAGGGCTGGGTTCCTGTGCGGAGCAGAACGAGCAGAGCGGCTGGTGGCTTTGCCCGTTAAACCTGGAGACGGCTCCGGCTGCGGTCTGGTTCTGCGGCCCTGGAGCTGAATCCCTGCGTTCGCTGCCTGTGCCGGATCTGCTGGCGACACCTCCCACCGTTTTTGCGCGGTTTCTTCGGGAGCGCCGGTAGCCTGGGTGACACGTGAGGTTGGGGCTTGAAAACTGACACATATGTTTTGTTTCTTCAGGGAGAAATAAAACCAGTTCTGCTGCCAGCGGGACCCAGGTCCTTGC
>NW_010411482.1:3138-3426 GCF_000710305.1 Buceros rhinoceros silvestris | reverse complement strand
ACCTGAGGAAGGCCTTGGGACCGGCGTCTGCTGATGCTTCATGGTGTATGTGAATGGTGTGTGTCCAAACCGTGCGTGTGGTGTGGGTGAACCTGACAAACACGACTGGTAAAACACGGGCAGGGCTGCTGTGTCTTATTTCCAAACCCTCCTTTGACTGCAGGGGGTTACCCGGGCTGGAGGAGGAGACGTGGGGCTGGGAAAAGCCCGGAATGGTGCTGCAGTACGGCCAGAGAAGCCGTGGCTCATCGTAGAAGCCAATTATGGGATTCTTGCTGCCCTTTTCTC
>NW_010411482.1:1743-2861 GCF_000710305.1 Buceros rhinoceros silvestris | reverse complement strand
AGGGTGCGAGTAGCTGGAACGGGGAGGTGGACTCGTTGGAGCTTCAGCGTTGCTGCGGGTTCGTCATCCCGCACCGTATCGGGGCCGTGGGTGTGCTCGGCCCTGGCAGCCCGGGAGCTGTTCAGGAAATCCATGTCCCGAACGAGGAGAAGGTGCCTCTGTCCTTTGCGGGGAGGGGTGGTGTTTCCTCAGCTCAAGGGGCTCTCATGAACCTGGGTCAGCAGGTGCTCGAGTCTCTTCCTCTGGTCCAAGAGGAGAGAATGTTGGAGAGTTCAACCTTTTTAGCACATGCTTTTGGTCAGAACATTGATGATGTTTGGAGAATCCTCTCTTAGAGATTCCTCTCGAGCAGTGCTGCAGATTTCAGGAGACGTTGCTCCACTGTGGGCTCTCCGTGGACTGCAGCCCCTTCAGGGAGTGCCCACTCACTCCACTCTCCTGTGGAGACGTGCTGCAGTGTGGTCCTCTCCACAGGTGGCAGGGGACGCCCTGCTCCACCACGGTGTCCTCTGCAGGCGGTGGGGTAGTCTGCTGCAGTGCCGGGGGTATCTATCTCTCTGCTCTGCCCTTGCTGTAGCATTGGGATGTCTCCGATGTTGGACCCACCTGCCCATTTCCAAGTGCCCGCCACATCCTCCTGAGCCCTCCTGTGCTCTCCTTGGCCCGCCGATCAGTGTTGCTTCTTCCCTGATGTCCTGTTTTCCCAGGCAGGGTGTCCTGGTCTCCTTTGCCAGGGGCCCGGCTGAATCAAAGTGCTCAGTGCGTGATTGTCTCCCTGGTCCTTCACACCCTCTGCAGCTCCGGGGGCACCCCTGGAGCTGGGGCTGCTTTTGGAGCACCTTGAGCTACAGGGTTCTTCACGGTGCTCTTGGGCCCAGCCTGGCCGTTCTCTAGGGTGGGATAACTGCCTGGGTGGGTGATGCAAGAACAGCAGAAGATTTCAGGAAGCCTTCCAGTGTGGCCTCCTGGAGTGACCCAGTGGCCTCACGGAGGAGGTGGGCCTGCATGGGTGGACTACAGGCTGCGTGGAAAATGGGCTGAGCTGCCTTTGAGATGTGAGTTCAGTTGCTGGTCCTCACAGGGACGAGGCAGGGCTCGTTAGGGATGTCTAGGTCAAA
>NW_010411482.1:501-1589 GCF_000710305.1 Buceros rhinoceros silvestris | reverse complement strand
GTCTGCATTGGCCATGAGATGGTGGAGTTCAGAGCCCTGAGCGGAGGTAGGCAGGCAAAACTCCAGATCACAAGGCTGGACTTGAGGTGAGGAGCCTTTGGCCTCGTCGGGGATCTGCTTCATACAGTCCCGTGGGATAAGGCCCTGGAGGGAAGAGGGGCCCAAGAAAGGAGGTTGATGTTTAAGGGTTACCTCTGTGCTCAAGATCGGTCCATCCTGGCGATGCTGAGCTGCATCCCTGACACCCCCCCTCAGAGCCACATCCCTGCGTCTGACCACGAAGCCCGTGTCCAACCCCTCTCTCAACCTCACCCTCGTCATCTCCTCCAGGCCCTGCAGAGCTGAAAATGCTCCTGTGGGGTTGCACACATGGGCTGGAGTGGGAGGTGTCAGGGTCAGCCGGGGCTGGCGTGGAGAGGAGCAGGAGAGTTAGGGGCTAGCGCTGGTCTCTCCTGCCTGGTCCCCTCCCCAAACTGCTGT
This sequence comes from Buceros rhinoceros silvestris, assembly GCF_000710305.1. Lineage (NCBI taxonomy): Eukaryota > Metazoa > Chordata > Aves > Bucerotiformes > Bucerotidae > Buceros > Buceros rhinoceros. Next base: position 1,109 of record NW_010411482.1, on the reverse strand, counting down.
GGTGGAGGGAGCGGGAGGGATCAGACCTGGCTTTGCTGCCGGAGGAAACGACATAATCTTCCTGTTGGAAGGATCGCTGTGGGGTGGCTCTTGTGGGGCATCTTCCTCGGGCACAAACCGTGGGGCTGGTGGGTGTGGGTAGCCCCCCCGCAAAGAGACAGCATGAGGTTGTGTGACTGAAGGCTCATCTCCATGATTGAGGAGGAGCAGTGGAACAGTGAGAGGTGGAGGAACCCTGGGAACCTCCCCATGCTGGTGATCCCCTGGCCCACTGCTCCAGGAGTGTCCACGGGCCAGGAGGTGTCACCCATCACGGCGGTGGTGTCACCCATCACGATGGTCAATGGCGACAGCTCTGCAGATCACCTCCTGGACCGAGGGGGTGACAGCCTAGGACTGGTGGATGTATCATGGGGTGACACGTCAGGGGATGAGAATTTTGGGGTCGCACAAGACTTGCCATGGGGTGTTCGTGGGGAGGAACCGCAGGTGGGAAGAAAGGGATTGTGGTGGTTTGGGCAGGCACGAAATGGGAAAATAAATGGGTGAGGATGTGAAAGGGGCTGTGTGTCACCCGTGGTGGGGGTGTGTGGACCTCCTGGGCTGGG
>NW_010411482.1:0-341 GCF_000710305.1 Buceros rhinoceros silvestris | reverse complement strand
GGGGACACCGGGCAGCGGCAGAGCTGGGCTTGGTGGCACCTCCCGGAGCCTCCCCCAGGGGTTTCCCCGGGGACAATTTGCTGCTCGGGGGTGTCTGCAGCGGGTGGGCAGTGTCAGCTCTGACTGCAGCGGGTTGTTGGGGAGAAAAAAATTAAAAAGTGGGCTGGGGGATGGCTCTGGGGACACAGCGTTAAGAGCATAGACTAAACCATCCTCTGCTAGCAGTTTTGCGGGGCGTTCATCGGGTTTTTTCCACCCTCACGTCTCCGGGGTTGGCGTGGGTTAGTTCGTTTTTTGCCCTGCCTCCCCGCACGCCCCGGGGCCCTGCGGGGTCATTTTAA
>NW_010411481.1:0-645 GCF_000710305.1 Buceros rhinoceros silvestris | reverse complement strand
GTATTGTAGAACGAGCACATCAGACACTAAAATCTCTTTTGCAAAAACAAAAAGGGGGAGAACCGCTACCACCTGCTGAAAGACTTGCAAAAGCGCTTTATGTGTTAAATCATCTGAGACTTACAGAATCCAGAGAAGAACCACCGATGATTATTCCCTATAGATCCTTACAGCGGGATTGAAAAGAATACGGCACTGTGGAAGTGCAATACCGAGATCCCCAGACGGGTGAATGGAAGGGACCGGTTGAACTGAAACTAATGGGTCGGGGTTATGCTTGTGTTATTACAGGTAATGGACCTCGTTGGATTCCGAGTAAGTGGGTGTGACCCTGGAAAGCACCGCAAAGTTCCACTGACAATTCTTCAATCACTGATTCTTGAATGAATGAACAACAAATTCACCATCTGCGTTGAGCTGTACGAGGCAGAAGCGGGCCGAAAGGTAATGAACCTCGTTGGATCCCGAGTAAGTGGGTGCGACCCTGGAAAGCACCGCAAAGTTCAACTGACAACTCTTCAATCACTGATTCTTGAATGGATGAACAACAAATTCATCGTCTGCGTCAAGCTGTACGACCGTGGGTACAGGCCTTACATCCCAGTAATGAAGAACTGCTAACGTTACTGCCAGATAACGTCCATA
>NW_010411480.1:0-227 GCF_000710305.1 Buceros rhinoceros silvestris | reverse complement strand
CCTGTGTCCCCCCACCGCCCCCTGCAGTGGTTGCTTTTGAACCAAACCTTAGTGGTTTTGGCCAGGAAAAAGGGAAGGCAGGTCCCTGCATTCCCCCCTCCCGCCCCAGCACCCAGCTCAGTATCCCTCCTGCAAAATACCAGATGCATCTGTCCTGGAAAGACCTTGGACTGATGGGCATGGGCTGCGGGGGGGTCCCCGGGGCTGGGGGCCGGCGGGGATCTCCG
>NW_010411479.1:29730-32245 GCF_000710305.1 Buceros rhinoceros silvestris | reverse complement strand
TAATTTAATATATAATAATTATCATTCTTCTTGCTGATGTAGAGATTTGGTAAGTACGCATTTACGAACGTGCTCTAAGGAATCCCTCCATCCCACCTGGGATGGTCTCTTCCTTAGCTGAACAGTTCTGTCAGGTTCTTGCCACCTGAAGCGGTGCTCAGCCAGTTTTGAACCGATAGCCGTGGGAGGGCTGTCAGCCATGAGAGGGCTATGTTGCAGGGTCCTTAACATCTAGCTATCGTAGCGGCTTATCAGAAAGATCATGAGTCTGCAGTGGCTCATGAGTACAATGTGAGTCAACAGTATCATACCGTTGCTAAACATCGCTGTGGGATGTGCAAACAGGAGCATAGCCTGCAAGGCAGCTGACATCATTTGTCTGCTCTAAATGACACTGATAAGGCCTCAGCCGGTGTTTTATGTTCAGTTTTGGCACGGCACTTAAAGTAGTGGCCCAGATGGAAAGAGTACAGAGGAGAATATCAGGGACCATTAGAAGCTTGTGCAGCACAATGAAAGAACCAGGTTTGCCCCTGAAGGCAGATGTGAGAGTCTATGATAAAAAGGAAGGGAATAAACATTTTTCCATGTCCTCTGTACAGAAAAGAAGGAATAACAATCTTAAAACCGTATCGAAGAAAATTGAGGTTAAATTAGGAAAATATTTCTAACAGCAAAGGGACTGAAGTGCCAGAGAAGACTACCAGGTCTTGGAGCCTCTGACAGCTCTGGATTTTAAGAACATATTAGACATATTTTGGCTGGGATGCAGATAAGAGTAGTAAGCCAATCCATGACAAAGGGGAGTACTGTCAATATTCTGGCATACTTTCTTCCTTTGTTTTGCTTAATTTTTCTCTGTCTGCCTGGGCAGGGATTTTTGTAAGACCTGGTGAAAAGCCCAAGAGACACAATGCCACGGGACAGGTGGGAGGAGTACCTGTGGATTTTGTGTTTAATTGGTGTGCAACAGCTTCCCTCAGCTGTAAGCTGTCTGGCAGAATTCCTTAGGTAGCCAACAGACAGGAGCTGAAGAAAGGGCTTAAAAGCTCACTGCAGATTTAGTGACTCTAGCTCTACTAGCAGAGATGTGCTTGGGTTTCTGGGAAACTCCAGCTTTGCAGGGTTGTAAATGGGGAATTTAGCTGGACTGATGAATGTGGCATCCAGGGGCGAGGTCTCAACAGGCTGAGCGAAGCCCAGGGTAAAAGCTTCGAGGAGAGCTAGGGAGGTACCTCCTCAGGTGCCATTTCTCTGGCGGTTTGCTGTTGATCAGGACCTTGCTACAGCCTTGACTGGGTGGAGTTGGCTTCCCTGCACCTTCAGCCAGCTGTGCTGCACAGCCTCTATGGCAGGGCTGGCCACACAAAGATAAAACCTCTCTCCACCTGTTTACTTATGGGAGGGAACATTGGCACATGCATGTGTGCGGGTGCCTGTGTGTTAAATCCTGCTTTCCCTGAATGCCTGGAGCTTCAGCCTGGGCAGCCTTAAATGAAGCAGCGTGGACAGGCAAGGCTGGAAAGAAAGGTCTTATTACTCCTTCTGTGTGCAGCTGAATCAGAGCAGGATGTAATCAAATTCTAAGTAATTAGTTAAAACTGCTTGTGCCCTCACGTTCTGTGTTACCAGGAGGCTTAGAGACCCGAGAGCAATTCAACACTGACACATCTAAATGCAATAAGGGAAAATAATGCAGTTAGCATTGGAAGTCACTGTAAACACTTGACTAAATTGCACGAAGTTTTTGTGATATCTTAAAGAAATCTAACTTTGAAACCTAGTTAGAGTTAACCTAATTTAAAAAAATTACCTCTGTTTTTTTCTGCAGTGTTTGCCTTCTCTGGAAGCTACACATTACTGTTTATTGCCAGGTCCCTTCAAGGCGTGGGTTCCTCTTGTTCTTCGGTAGCAGGTAAGAGAAGAGATGATAGAGTAAAATACAGATCAGCAATTCTGCCAGTTTTAATCATTTTCTGAATTGTATTTTGTCTGCTGTTTCAACAAATAATACAAAAAGTATTTAGTTAAATACATTTCATGTTTTTTCTGTCCCTTTCATATAAAGTAGCCCAAAAGCAAATGCCTTTTGAGACTTCCTTGGTATTTGGGCTGCGGTAAGGTAGAGCACAAAATGAACTGCAGTCTCCCTGGGATTTCTGCATGTGCATCTTCAACCGTTTAAATTCATTTTTAGCTGTTTTAAAGGTCATCAGGAGCTTCTCTTGGTACTTATTATAGTAGGGGTAGCAGCTCTGTCTGGTCTGGAATTTCTGTTATAAAATGTTGTTTTCAAGGATTTATCATACTGTCTGCCAGGCTGGACTCAGGTTACCTGCACCAGATTTCCAATATGAGGTTGTAAGTTTTCAATGAGTAGGTGAAACAGAGTATGGGGTTTTTTGCCCAAATGAACCAACCATTTCTGGGATTGAGACTGGAGAAAATAGGAATTGTTGATGTTAGAACATTTCACAATCTTTCCTTTGAAAAATTTCCTGTGGTGGCAGCAGGA
>NW_010411479.1:2544-29640 GCF_000710305.1 Buceros rhinoceros silvestris | reverse complement strand
ATAACAATTTGGCTTGTGAGGGGAGGTGAAGAGAGCTTTTTATCAATAATGTGTCTTTTGGCTTCCTCAGGAAAATGGCCCCTTCCAAGCTGAACTGATCTATAAGCAGGTTTCAAATACACTCCATAGAAACTTAACAAGAACTTGGCAGCCAGATTCTTCCTAGGTTCCTTTTGCAGGGGTTTTGCTCCAGCCCACATCTGGGCAGTGCTGCTTGGGGCAGCTGGGGAGATTTTGGACATTCAAACTGGGAGCAGGAAGCACCTTGTGCTTAATGAGTTTGAAACTGTGCAGCAAGCACTAGTTAAGCAGAGAGATTACAGCCTGGGTGAGTAGTGGGAATAGTGGGGACATGGCTAAGGTAGTAGGCAGGGGCTGGTATGAGGAGCCAGGGGTGGAGAAGGCAAAAAGAAGCAGGAGGGCTAAAGACAAGAAAAATCCATCTTTTCTCCTTGTACCAATTAAGTTTACAAGTCAAGCTTTCAAAGGGAAGATATGCCAGAACCAAAATTATTGTTCAGCTTTAACGTAGTCCCTATGCAAGTGTGCACCTTGAGACGTGAGTCTTAGACCAACATGCAATTTTTTTTCTCCTAGACAACATAAAAAATAGAGCAGAAAAGGCCCAAAGACTGTCTAGCCCACCCCCTTCCTGAAGGCAGGGTCAGCTTTGTATCTCTCATTCCTCATGCACACTTGACAGGCATGTTAGAAGCCTCCAGAAATGCCCTTGGCATCTAGCTTTGTGCTTAAGTACCTTTACTGTCAGGATGTTTTTTCTGATGTCTCATCTAAAGCCTTCTCTACTGTCATGTAAACCCTTTTCTGCTTCCCATTCTTGAGACAACATGAAGAACCGTTTCTTTATCTCTGTGAGTTTTCTTCAGATTGCAAGGCTACTATCACATCTCACATCATTTTTCTCCTCTCCGGTTTTAAATTGAGAGTCCTGAAGTTGTCCCTGAGAGATATTTTTCTAAGCCTTTTCTCACCCTCATTGCTCTTCTCTGCATAGTGTCCAGTTGCCCCCAGCTTTCTTCCTGCGCTGCATCAAAACCAGACCCAGCACCCAGAAGAAGCTCTGACTCCTTACCAGAGCCAGTGGCAGTGAGAGTCACTTCTCGTATCTCACAGACAAAGGAAGTTTTCTGTAGTATTGCTGTGAATCAATCTTTTACCCCCTCGCACTTGTGCGTGTAATTATTCCTACCTAAGCGTAGAACTCTATGTTTTCTTCTTTGTATTGCCTCTTATTTTTCTCCAGGATATTTCTCTAAGTCTCACAAATGCATTGTGAATTCTGATACGATTCTCTAACTTGCTCTTCAACTGTTCATGCAAAAATTTTGATCCACAATTTTCTCAGCATATTCACCTGCACAGGACCCCTGCTCTTTTGGTACACATGATGGATGTTATTAAATTAATGATCAATCATGCAATATTTTGTTATCTTTTTCTGGCTCACTTTGTAGCTGTGCACTCTATTTACTGAGTCCTACTTAAACCTTGATTTGAAAGCAGAATTGTTAATTTCTGTGAGGGCTCTTCTGCAGCCTTTACCTCTATGGTGTCTGAATGCTTTACAGAAAACACAAATAAATTGGGCTTCATGTTTCCTTCTGTAAAATGAAGGCTCATCATCGAATGCAGAAGTGAAGCATGTGAAGAAAAAGGTCAAAAGAATCCTTTAACTCTGGATGCTGAACTCATTTCAAAGTAATCAGCTTTGCATAGTATCTCATGCCCAGAGCGCAGTGAGCACTGACCGCAGTTACAGCTGGAAATGGTCACCAGACCTTTGTGTCCGGTGCCCAGAGTATAAACAACAGAGGGTGAATAACTGTCAAAAGCTTTGTTCCACCCAGCTGAAAAGCATCATCTAAAATCTCTGTGAAAAAGTCAGGGACAAAAAAATCTAGCAAATGAGGTCATCATTAAATTACCTGAGTAATACTGTATAATAGAACATGGTCTTAGAGACCATCTACATTTGCCAAACCTCTTTTTTGTTTCAAGGTGAATGTGGAGGGTGTATATACATGTAAATATATGTGTTTATATATAGATACCTGCTGTCCTGTCTGTATAAGGTTTAACAGAGCTGGCAAACGATGACATAAACTAGAGTACACAGCTGGCTAATTTTGTGTTGTGCTTTGTTAAAATTTTTAAATTTTTTTATTATTATTTTAGGGATGGGCATGCTCGCCAGTGTATATACAGATGATGAAGAGAGAGGCAACGCAATGGGAATTGCGCTCGGAGGCCTTGCTATGGGAGTATTAGGTCAGTGAGATGGAGGTTCTGCTGGCGAGGGAAACCACCCCCAGCCTTCCCCAAAGCATGTACTTGTGATCCACGAAATCAGCAGAAGAGCCTCATCGAGTACAATGTTATCGTGCTGTCTCCAGATCATGTTCATGGTGCATGTTGAGGATAGGTTTTTTTCCCCACAGAAGCACAATTCTTAGGTGGATACATACGGCAGGCAATAATCTCTGAGATATTTGGGTTTTGTTTACGTGGAAGAGTATTTTGGGGAGTGAAGAGTATAGTTGTTGTCATGCTCGATGAGCTTTGTGGATAGTTTTGGGTTTGGTTTTTTTTTTTTTCACATTGATCTTTTTGGTGACTGAGTGCCGATAGCAGGATGCCCAAATGCTTGCAGAGGATGATTGTGCAGAGTCAGAGACGTGGCTTCACCACTGTGCCCTCTCTTTCTCCCTGGCAGTGGGCCCGCCTTTTGGGAGCATCATGTATGAGTTTGTGGGGAAGAGTTCTCCTTTCCTGGTGCTGGCAGCACTAGCTCTGTTGGATGGAGGTCAGTAAATACGCAGAGTCAATGTCACCACGTAGCACATCACTTTCCTGCTACTACCACCTAACCCCCTCTTGAAGAAACGTTACAGAATTGATTTCTTTCCACAGCTGTTCAATTATTTGTTCTGCAGCCAACCAGACCACAAGCAGAAGTAAGTATTAATGTAAAACATTCAAGGCAGTAGGTGATACTTTGCCTCTCCTAATCCTAAGCTTTTGTTTCACAGAGTCAGAAGGGGACAGCGTTACTGACACTTATGAAGGACCCATATATCCTTATTGCAGCAGGTTTGTTTTATTTTCTTTAAACCAACCGTTTGTGTTACACTGGAATGCCTCAGGCTGAGCTGGTTTAACATTTCATTTGCTGATTTCACTTATATAAAGCTCAAAGAATCCGTAGGTAATACAGGATCAATATACCAGTGAAAAGAGAATAGGCAGAAATTCTGAAATGTAGGTGTCTTTGCAGCTGAGGGGACATTAATGACTTGCAGTTGCTTGCCAAGGCAATGAGATGTGGCCATGAAACTTTCTATGAGGCGAGTGAATAGGGCCAGGTTTTTGGAGGGAGGAACTGTCAGCACATCACAGGCAGGTATAGGGAATAACACTGAACTTTGTTTCCATTTGAAGGAGGAGTGAGTTTGGTCTCTAGAGCACGGATTATATTTCAGGAGAGGTCTGGGTTGAATGGTGAATGGCATTTGGTATTACAGGGATCATTTTTCTAATGAGTCTTCCTGTCTCAAGGGAAGTCTCCCTTTTTGTGTTGCGTTTTGTGGAATGTTTATTCTGAAGTCTGTAATTAATCCTGGGCCCTTCTAATGTTCATAAAATATCTGAAAAGAGACCGTAATTTTTACAGTTTTGTTCCTTAATCCTAACCTTTTTGTCCAGAAAGCAATTCTGCCAGGCAGTTTTGGGGATTGTTGTTTCTTGGTGGTGTTAAGAAACGATCATTAGCCTAACTCTTTAACTAGACACTTGCCCAAGCCGTGACTAAAGTTACATGAACACTTATGCTTGAGAAATTCTTGGAGCATTAAAGGTCTCTTCAGAGAATAAGAATATTTGAGGGAAAAGGTTAGCAAAAACAGTACCCGTCATAAGAGATCAGATCTATCATTCATCTAATTAAAACCTTCTCTCCTACAGTGCTTACAGGAGGTCCTGCAAGGTGAGGTTCATCTAGCATAAAGTAGATTTTTTTGAAGAATAATGTCATCCCTGCCAAGGTCTAATTAGTGACAGGACTTGGTTTAAACCACAAAATACGGCCAGGGGAGTGATTTCAAAGAGCACTTTTCTTGCTTAAGACTTAGCTGCTCAAGCCAAACTAGTCTTAGGCCAGGAAGAGAAAAGGTACCAAAGACCACGGATCCCACTGTTCTGACCACATCCCAGGTCTGCTAAGAGCAGGGTTGGACTTTGTTCTCATTTTCTAACACATTTGCACGACATCCGATTTCTGCAGCTGCTCTCTTCTCTCAAGCTGTTTCAGCTGATGTTTTGGGGGTCTCCAAAGCAGGGCTGCACGAACAGTCTCAGGGCAGCAAAGCAGTGAAAAGATTCAGGGCTGACTAGTCTGGAATCAGGACAGTGTGTGTTAAAGAGACTTTGCCTTTACTGCCCTGCTCTTTGTCTCTTGCTTCCCTGCACTTGCCTGCAGGCACTGCCAGTGCCTCCTGTTTCCTCTCCTGTCTTCAATCCACAGCAGCTGGGCACGACCAGAGGAAGGGAAAGGAAGGAGGACAGAAACATAAAGACCCTCTCTGTTCTGATCCCTCCTGCTCTTGCCAGCTGCTCTGGGTGACCTGTGCTGCTCCCACCAGGCATCATCAGTGCCCAGGATCTGAGAAACTGCCTCCTGTGGGTTTCCAGCAGGGTTAGTTACAGCACCCAGGGTCTCCGCCTCCCGGGACAGAGACTGTCCAGCACTTTGTCAGTGTGGAGGATGCTGATGTTCTCTAACCTCAGCCTCTTCTTCTCGTGCTTTATTTCCCTTGCAGACCAAACTTCATTTTTTTTTCAGAGATGAATGCCAAATACCAAGTAGAAATTCAGCCTTTTTGTGACGTACCAGCACATATCAGTCCAAATGCAGGTTTCTTTGTTGAAAAGTTAGTGGGGAAGTTGTTGCTTTTTACAATGAAAAGGGTCTGACAGTTGCTCTGTCTTATCCCAAGGAGTTTAGTATTTTCCTTGCTCTGTTTTCTAAGATGGGAACTTCTGATTCTGATACTAATGGGGAATGGTGGGTAAGCGCTGGTTGGGCTGGCAGAGTTAGCTCCACGCTCTGACACCTTGAGGCAAACGGTCAAGGCATCATGTCACAGTTCTCCATGTCAAAGCCACAACAATGGCTTCTGCTTCACAAGGATGATGTGGGTGTAAAAAGTCCCACGCTGTGTGCAATGCTCAGATGCAATGATTAGAGAGGAGAAGGTTAAAAGTCCTGTTGGGTTTGCACTGCTTGGGGAGATGAGAGGTTTTGCATGGCTGTTAAGGCGGTTAACTACCTCATTAAAAATTGACTGTGTCTGTAGTGGGCCGACTTCTTAACCATGAGGGAAAACCAGGGATGTTTTAGGCATGCTGCAAATGGACAAGCAGTTTCAGTGGGTTTTGCACTCTTGATTTAGGTCCCCTAACTTCATGGTGTAAACTCAGATTCAATCTCCTGAGCGTGTGTCACGCACTTGAGTCATAATTGTTTGTATTCTCAAGGTACAAGCAGTTTCTAATCGGTTTCGCTTACCTATAGCACAGTATCACTCCTTAACACAGGTTGTCTTGAACTCAAGCATGGTGCTCCTCTCTCTTATTTCCGGAAGTGTGACTTTTTCCCTTAATAACCCATGTTGCCTGTCAGTTAATAACCGAGACTGTCACAGTAGACAGGAGAGCTGTGCTCTCATTCACTCGCTGTACATCCCTACGGCCAGTCCTGCTGCCTTCTCGTCTTTGGTGCCAGCAGTAGCTTTTGCAGGATGCGCTGTGGCCATTCCTGTTGAACACCCAGCAGTCACGATGGGGAGGTCACAAAGGTGTGGGCATCAGAGGGACAGGACCAGACGATATGGCAATCTCACATCAAAACCTCTGCAGGTAAAAGGAGATACGAGCAAACCTGACTTTGCCTCCTACGTGGAATGTGTCAGAGGTGATGCCTTAAAGTCAGTGCTGTCAGTACTCACCGGCCCAGAAAAAGAAATGTTACTGGCATTTTTCACCACTGCTGGCAGGAGCTCAGTGAAGGAAGTCAATGGCATTGTCACAGCTAGACCTCACTGGCAGGGCTTAAAGAACCCTCAGGTGCTACTGGGTGACAAAGTTGCGTTGACAGAGAAGTTAGTTTAATTATCACATCCAAAAACCAGAGTTGAGAGAGATGTCATCTTGGGCACATGGGTTCCTGAGAAGGTATGTGACAGCTTTTCACTGGGTACCTGCTTTTTTACAGAAAAATACCAGTGATGTCTCTTGCCCTCTACCAAAAGCGGAGCGGATTTGCAGCTGTGGTGTTGGGATCTGGCTGGAAAGTTGCAATTTTCACACCTTCTGGTCAACATAGGATGTTTAATCTAATTTAAAGAAGAAACAATGTAGGATTTGTGTCTTTGAGATATTGCCCTCTAAAAGAGGTGAGGTCCATGCAAGACAGAGGAAAAAATATTTTATCATCTTTTGGGGAAGCTTTGCTAAGGTAGCACAGTCTCTATTGGATTTCGTCCTGAGTTTGCAGAGTACCAGCTCAGGCTCTCACTTTTGTTTTGGGGCATCCTCAAGATCTGAAGTACCTCTGTCACCATGTGCCTGACCACTAAGCTCTGGTGATACTTCCTGATCTGATGAGAAATAGATGCATCACACATGTGCATTCACACCTGTTTCTCTTCTCTTTATGAAGTTTAGGAGTAGAATACGACCTTTGCTGTGTAAGCCATCTCTGTCAGAATGGCCCTGAACTTTGTGTGGCCTGAGATGTTCTTTCAGCAACAAGGGAGCTGCTCGAGCGTGGCTGATTTGGGGTCGGAAGAGGGCAGCCCTGAGGTGTTTAGCTGAGGCTCCTTACAGACACTGCACTAGTGGGAGCTTGCAGCAGAGTGGAAAGGTTTGCTTTAGATCTAACCTATAGTCTGAAGGGTAAAGCAGTGCTGAACTGTTGCTCCTTGCCCCGGGAAGGGAGTGAGCCAGCTAGCCTGGAAGTTCATTTTAGGAATTGTGGATACACAGTCTAATATATTCTGACAGGTTTGAGCACAGAATGACATCAGTGCTCATTTAGTTTTGAATGGTATGATGAGGAACATGTTCCAGGAGAAATAATATTTCTCCGACCTAAGACAAATTAAGCTTTTTCACCATAAAATTTTACTTAAAAAAACATACCAACCCAAACCTGTAATGGCTTATAATATTTCCCCAAATTTCAGATATTATAAATATTAGGAAGAAAAGTGGGAATGCATGCTTGAGGTTGTCACTTGTAATGACTTTGAAAGTCATTTTGCAAGGGATTAGCAGAGGCCACATGTCCCCTTGCCCTGCATTAGGCTTTCACTGCCTAGTAAGTGGAAATGCATCTTGAATCCAAAGAAATACCACGGGGTTTAATAATCCCTGCACGAAAGCTGAAGTGCACTACTGAGGATATATGAACATGACAAATGCACTGGAGTCTGGATCTGCAGGCGGTGGCATAGGGCAGAGCTCAGCCAGCGGGCAAGACTGAATCAGCACTTCCACCGCTTGTTATCCTTTGCGTCTGGGTGACTAAAGGTCCAAAAATTCAAAAGATATTCGGAAGCATTTGAAGATCATCGGGCTGGGCAAGCTCAGCTGACCCCTGCTTTGCTGCATGGACTTACTGGCTGCTGGCTACAGGATCTCTACAGGAAATTGCCTTTTGTAGAGGATAGACATCTCCTGTTGTCTCATGGTATTTTTAGGATCAGGACCTCCACATCTCATTGTAGTCATTCTCAGGTGATGGAGGTATAGGGTCAGCACAATACAGCTCCCACATTGCCCCAGGGGACTAGAAAAAGATCAAAAGATTGTAATTTCAGCTAATCATTCGTACAACCTCAGTCAGACCTCAGGAACCTTCTAAATGTCATCAAGCTCAGTGCAGATGTTCACGTTATGAAAATAGCTTAACCTTTATTGTAGAATTTCTAGGAGAATAAAAACACAGAGAAAGTCAATCTTCAGTGATTTTACATTCTATTTAACAATCAATATTTGATGCATGACAAACAGGTCTGTAAAACCAACGTTTTTCGTTAAAGCATCCATTCTCTGCATGGCTTTTTGTCCATAGTCAAAAGAAATAATTACTACTTTATCTATTCTTCTTTTCCAAGGATCAATCTGCTTTGCAAACATGGGAATTGCTATGCTTGAACCAGCATTACCCATCTGGATGATGGAAACCATGTGTTCGAAAAAATGGCAACTTGGTAAAGTACAGTATATTTTTTTGCATCGGTATACTTTGTCTAATGACTGTCTCAGTTCTGGTCCTGTTGATGATGGTCTCCATAACTGTCAGTGTTGTATCTGCACAATTGCAAGCACCAGTTTGTAAGAAAAACAGATAGTGGATTGATGTGACCACAATAGAGGCTCCAGTAAGGGGCAACGCTCACACTGCGAGGAGAAATAGATGGAGGCAGCCATGGCTCTGTGCTTTTCCTGGCTCTTTTGGGAGCCCCAGCCGTGCGTGTGGTGGTAAGTGTTGGCTGGGGCATCTGGAAGATGCCCGCTGAGCTGCAGAGCCAGGCCAGTGAGGCAAAACAATTTGTCTGGGGTTTACCCTGAGGGAATCCATCCTCAGTTCATAGTTTGAATTGCCAGGATCAGGCGGCCACAGAGATCTGCAGCATGTTTGGTGCAGAGCATGATCATGCCGACAAGTACTCCCTCCTGGACTGCTCCTGGCACCGTGTAGAAGAAGGATGGGCTTAAACTGTAGCCACCAAGGGCATGAGGAGCATTTCCCCTTGAATCTGACAGATTTGACACCCTTTCAGTGGTTACTTAGTCATCCCATTCAACAAAAAGCAATGGGAGAGCCCCAACTTGGACCACTTTACAACCTGTAACAGGGGCACGGTCTTGGGAGACCAGTGTCCACAGGCAAACTGGAAATCTGCCCCATGTATCAGGTTAGACCAGAGAGTAATATCGGGGCAGTTACTTTCTCTTTGAGGAGAACAAGGTAGGGGTGAAAAATGAACTAACTTCCAGAGAGTGTCACTATGCAGGACATTAATGTGAATCATGTTGGGTACAGGGAAGAGTTACTGTTGAAACCACAGCACATATCTGATAATGTTAACAAATGTTCTGTGCTGTGACTTTTCATTAGAGTGTATTTTAATATCAATATATGGCATTTGAAACAAAAGACAAATCCTTCACGAAAACGGTGTGCACCTGGTGTCTGACTCACATCCCTGCTCTCCATTAACGTAGGTGTTCCTGCACCACAGAGAAAGCACAAACCTTAGTCCTAATTAATGCAACTCAGACCTAGGGTGGCCATAGGTAGGATCCTGAACGTGCTGCTGTACTGTTGGACTCGGTGATGGCTGCTAGCCTGTGATACAGCAAAATTAACACACACACCTAGATATTTTCAACCTCGTGAAGCAAAAGAAAGATTGCTTATCTACATCCCTCACTAGAGTTTTGTATCACTGGTGCAATGGAAATGAGATTTACAAATCTTTTAGTTGAATAGAAGTTCCTAGAAGGAAAATATCCATTTTAAATTAAGACTGATTTAACCTCTTGATGATGGAAGTAATTTACTCCATTACACTTGGTCTGACTTGACAGCATTAATTAAAGTTTTTAAGCCTCTTAAATTACATCTTGAACTGCAGGGTTTTAAGCAAATTATTATCTCATGTAATTTGGAGATGCATTTGTTTAAAGCATGATCTGAAGGTTTCCAGAACCTTAATGTTACTAGGCATAAAGCTTATTTAGAAAAACTACGGTTCTGCTTCAGAATGCCACAGCTTACACACCAACCTGCAAGGCGTATTTAACAAGCCTTTGCAGTGGTTTGGTTTGGGTTTTGTTTTTTTTTATGTTACTAGGCATAAAGCTTATTTAGAAAAACTACGGTTCTGCTTCAGAATGCCACAGCTTACACACCAACCTGCAAGGCGTATTTAACAAGCCTTTGCAGTGGTTTGGTTTGGTTTTTTTTTTGGGGGGGTAGGGTGTTGCTTGTTTGGGGTTTTTGTCTGCTATATGTGACTATCTGGAATGAGCGGATAGCTCCAAGCAGGACAAAAGCAGTTGCGGTTACACAGGTGAAAAAGGTTCCCCAGCACCGCAATATTAACCCACAAAGATTCTTATCACAGGATATTGCTGTGCTAAAAATTACCTCTGGATTTTTTCCTTATGAATATCAGAGAGATAGGAAGGAAGATGGATAGGCAGGAAATGAGAAAATCTATGTTGCCTTGGTGAAAGATGGGGAGTGTAAACACTTAAAGGAAATGGTTTGGTTGTGTACTGTAATGTCACGGCTGCTCTCTAACTCTGAATTACCTGATTTAACGGGACAAAATGGAAGGCTTGTGGTGGCGTGTGCTAATTTGTCAGACTTGCCCAGTTTTGTCAGGTTGCCCAGTTTTATTTTTCTTAACAAGACACAAAATTTAACAGGATCAACAGAAAAATACTATTATTTCTTCCAAAACACAGAACCATTCAACACCATTGCACAAGGCTCCAATATTAGGCACAACCACCCTGTTCCTCTGCTTCTCGGATATTTTTCATACCATGTCTTCCCGAAGGCAATCCTTGCGCTTGCACACACCCCCCTCATCCTCCCTGGTGCTCTCCAGGCAGCCGAGGCAATGGCACACCGCGTCCTCCACCAGCGTTTCTTCCTTCGACGCGTCCCCTCTGGCTGGGTCCTGTCCTGACGCCGAGGTGTCAAGGAGAGGATGACTCCTTGCGTTCAGACCGGAATTGGCTTTTCAACTGGAGGTATTTCTGGCCACCGTGCAGCCAGCATCTACTCCAGCTATGGCTGCTGCTGCGGAAACCTCAAGAATAGAAAAAATTGCTGGTCTCAGCAGTATGTTTTTCCAAGTGGATGTGGGGGAGATGTCCAGGTACCCTCCCATGAGGGTCAGAAGGAATTTTCTCTGGCACCCTCTTCTGCAAGTCATTACAGGTAGTTAGGACAGTTAGTTAAACAAAGAACTTTTTTTTTTTAAATTAACTTTTACTGTAAACATATTGGCTAAATAATTTCAAAACCATGATTTTAAGGTTTCTTCATCTCTGCATTATTGATATATACTTGGCTTCGGCCACTGCTTGACCAAGGACCATACTGCAGCATTACAAACTTGCCTTAACTCGAGGTCTCACAGGCTTGGGCGAGGATCGTGCCTTGTGAAGCCACAGCAGCAGTCCCGCTGTCCGCTTCTCCAGGGAGGGATTCACCCACCACTGACCACTCTGGGCTTGCTGCATGTGCTGAGCATATGCTCTATAAACTGTGAAACCAAGAAAGAGTTGCTTTTGACCTCTCCCAAAGCTTATTGTAGATAGATATAAACTTTTTGGTTTGTTCTGCCCCCTCTCTCATACCTGTTCTTGTAGCTGATGCTGAAAAACTCTTTTCAAAGGTGTCGCATCACTCCTACCTTTCATAGATGATGTGCTTAGATTTCATGAGAAGGCTCCAACAAACCGGATATTTGATTCTTTGGGCTGTGCACAAAGACTCCATTAGATGCCTCGAAATCAAAATTGCAGTGTCTGGAATTTATTAGTTTCTTCTAACACTTCACTAAACTCCTGGCTGATAAAACATCTCATTCCTATTTTTCAGGCGTTGCTTTTCTCCCAGCTAGTATCTCTTATCTCATCGGGACTAATCTTTTTGGGATACTCGCACACAAAATGGGAAGGTATGCTTGATTTAAAAACACTAATAATCTTCCAGTCTGCTCGTGTACCATTTCCAGTGTTTCTCAGGGCAGGTTATTGAGAGTGGACGTTATTAAAGTTTGTTCTAGAGGAGTAAAATCGCTTTTTTGAACACGTTGCTACGTTGGTTGTGTTGCTCGGCACTTCAGACGTGATTCTGAAACATTCTGTCATCTCAGTATCACCGCTCTCTGAGTGACCTTTCTTCTTTGATAGGTGGCTTTGTGCTTTGCTTGGGATGCTAATCGTGGGAATAAGTATTTTATGCGTAAGTAGAAGAGCATGTATCTTTCAAACCATCTCAATGTCAGTGTGTTTATCTTCAAATATGTGCTTTCTCGATGAGATTTTGCTCAAGTTTCTCCTTTATGGTACATTATTAAACAACATGTAGTTAAGAGGTTCCAGATCGGTTCTGAGTGCTTTCAAATTTCAATGCTTCAATTATTTTGAAGGAAGTCTGGCTCTGAAAGGAGGAGGATGATCCTTTTCACTTTGAGCTGTCACTCAACAGTTTATTCTTGCTCATAATCGTAAGTGTGTCAGTGGTTTAACGGCACAGTTGTCTGACACAGTAGCCTGGAACAAGGATCAAACTCTAACTTGTGCATCTGTGCCAAGCATGCCATAACTACTCTAAGAATTTATTTTAGAAAAAGAAAACTGACCTCATTACATGTGCAGTGCGACTTAATTAACTGCCTGAGATTTCTTTTCTAGGTACCGTTTGCTAAAAACATCTACGGGCTCATAGCACCAAATTTTGGAGTTGGATTTGCCATAGGTAAGAAAAATCACACTGACTTTTCATAGTCTATTGATTATGTAAAAATGATATAAATGAAGTTACCTGGAAAATTAGTTTTGTGGCCATTCTGATCTGACAGTAGTGAAGCCTGAGCTGTGGCCCAAGTGGCAGCTAGGATTAAAGGAAGGATTAAAGGATGCTGCTCAGGCAGTGTGAACCAGGGTGCTGCTAGGCAAGCTGCAATCTGTCCAGAATTGCCCCACTGACCTAAACAGACGTTTCAATCCATCCACGAACTTATACCTTGTTTTCAGAAATGAAGCCATCCACTGCCCAAACTCCAGACTCTTCTGTTGTGGGAAAGAATTTAAATAGGTGTCTTCATAGGAGAAAAAAAAAACAAAACAGTCCTAAATTTTTGTTCATCAAATAGGCATTCCCGAGCCCACATGGATGTACCCCTTTAGGAATATGTGTGAACTTTGCTGGTGTTGGACCACACGGTCAGGCTGGAGTGGGGACCATGGCTTGGTTTTTAAGCTTGGCTGGTCAGCAAATGTTTTGGGGCATCTTCATGCACGAGGGATATGTGGGTAGGAAAGAAGTCACAGGCACAGCTACAAATCCCCGTACCTCAGCAGTTTTGGCGGCTGTCTTGTGCCGTTTCTTGCTCGCAATGAAAGCGTGCCTCAGAATATTAAAACCACTGTAATTATTTTCATTGACTGGAGGCTAATGCAATCTTGCAGGCCTACAGTGAAATTAACTTCACACAAAACAACTTTCCCTAAAGGAGAGCTACTTGGCTGGTAATGTGAGGTAAGAGCCTTTGCACAGAGAGTTGCTAGAAGTGTTTGATGTGCTTTCAGCTCTCATCTCTCTTGCTCTCTGGGAAGCATCACATGTACACACATCCATGCATGCCCAGGTGTGACCTCAGACACAGTATAGAACGTAAAAAGCATGGATAATACTGTTACTGAAGAATAAGGTAATACAGGTTTTTAACAATTTAAACTTAAGCAGCCCTTTAGTTGCCTTTGTATCCTGTTTTAGCGCATCATTGGCCAAGATATTAAAAGGAAAAAAAAAAAAGCCGATAGTTTTCTGACACGTTTCCCTCCCTCCCAACCAGGAATGGTGGACTCCTCCATGATGCCCATCATGGGCTACCTCGTAGACCTGCGCCATGTATCAGTCTACGGCAGCGTGTACGCAATAGCTGATGTGGCCTTTTGCATGGGCTTCGCCATAGGTAGGTTGAGCCTTTTCCTGTTAAGAAGAGTGGCTGTGTTAATGATGCCAGATGTGAATCTCGGAGGCATTTGCAGGCTTTGTGAGGAGGGGCTCTTATTTTCTACAAGAAAGCAAAGCAGAGGGAATTCTGTTTGGCCCCCGTTCCCCTCCTCTGCTGTGATGCTCTGCTCAGCTTCATTAGCTCGAAGAGGCTTGAAGCGTCAGGCACGGAATGCAAATGGGACAGCCCTAGGAAAGCAGCCTTGGCACATCTACGACCACCACCACAGCTGTGCTCCTAACAGTCTGCGAGGGGAATGACTGCCCACTGCCCCCCCGCCTCCTCGAGTGCAGGATACAGGTGCCCTTAGGAGCATCTCTAATTTCTTCAATCCATGCGGAGTGGGGAGCCAGGAAAGGTTTATGTTATAATCACAAACATGTCTTCACGTTCCTCAAATCAATTTGTAAAGCAGGAGTTTTGTACATAAAATTACTGTTGTTTGAAGCGACTGTTGCAAATTTTGTGTCGAGGCGATCTTCAGAAAAGGGTTTTTATTTCTACAAGGTCCCTCTGCTGGTGGTGCCATTGCAAAGGCCATCGGATTTCCGTGGCTCATGACAATTATAGGGATTGTGGATATCCTCTTCGCTCCCCTGTGCTTTTTCCTTCGGAGTCCACCTGCCAAAGAGGAGAAAATGGTAAGCATATCCTAGTTTCTTTCTTTTGGGTTTGTTTTTCTTTTCAGTGAAATAAGTGATAACTTATTTCTACATTTTTGCCTCTAAATTCCCCTGAACGGGACCAGCACAGTTTATTTCACCCTTGTGCATCATCTTTGGAATGAACTTCTCTTTCTTTTTACATCCAAGATGGATTTCATTAGTTACACGTGACAAAGTCACAAATTTGATTCGCACGAGACAGGGTCCAGCAGACATAATTTGCAACAGCATACGCTGTGGTGGAGTCAGGATAAAAGCTATTTTTGCTTTCCCTGAAGTGCCAGAACTGTATTGACCGATTTTGGTTTATTCCTTTGTGTGCCTCAACCTGGGTTTTCCCCCCCATGCTCCTCTACAGCATATTTTGCATCGTATTTTTTCCTCCTCCTTCTTCCTCTGTACTGATCACCTGCCCTTACAAATTAACGTAGTCTGCAGCAGGTATCTAGGCACAAGCCTCGGAGCAGGTGAATGCGTGGTGATACAGCCCTAAAATTAGGGGCTAAGAAACCAAAGTAAAAAGTCACTGCGATTAACGGTCTTTAACAGACTTTTTCCCCATTAATGTTCATATTTGTGTGAAAAAAATATTGCATGGCCATAGTCTTACTATGCAGCACCACACCTCTGTGAGTTAAGGCCAGAGCCTGCTGCATATGCGGCTCACGCCTTGTACTGGCAGAACAGAAGCTCGAAAAATAAATCTTGCTGGAACAGTGGCGTACCTGAGGCCAGAGCCTTTTTGTTCTGCACATATTTGGTCTGCAGAATCCTAGCGATTCCAGTTAATCCCTTGTCATAACCTTTGCAGACTGCACTGATTTACTTACATTGTTTTACCTTGACTGAGGCTGAGGAACAGAAAGAAAAAAGAAACAAACCTGCTGTTGTTTGCCAGAGATATGAAATTCATCACGTGCTTCCCTGGTCGCTGACACGGTTTCATGTGCAACAGGGTAATGGCTGAAGGGACAGGATCTGCCCACCTCAAGGCACCCTTAAATCCAAAGTGATTCCTATTGCTAAAGGCACTTGTGACATTTATTTCACATTTGAAGAGTCAAAAGGAGGGTCCCTGCTTTGTGCAATTAATTAGAAGCCAGACTTAATCACATTCAATATGAAGCACGATACGCAACTGCTCCGACCGTGGACTCCAATTGTCCTAGGAAAAAATCATCCCAAAGAGTGGCGTTAAGAGTGGGCGTTAAGTCGCAATATTTGGACCACCATTCTCCCCAGAGCCTGGTTATTCTGCTCTGGAGTTCCACAGAAAAGGGTGGGAAAAGAACTGCTCAAGGAGACTCAGCTTGAGGCAGCCGGAATCCTCTTGCTCATTCATCCAGCTTTTAATAGATGGAGCTTAAACACAGAAAAGGTAAAATACTCTAACTAACTGGGGAGCAGGTAGATGTATTTCAATCTAATCTAGTACATGGGCGGAAAGACCGGTTCCAGCAAGGCAAAATAAATTTGCTGGTGGCCTTTAGAGCCAAGGTCACACCTCACACAGACTATGGACTTGATTTCCTCAAATCAAAATCCATTCGGGTTCTGCTTTCAGGGAGAGGTGAATCCCTGAGCGGTGGCTGCAGCAGGACGGCTGTGCTGTGGAGTCGGCCCCAGACCGCGGCAGGATGCGAAGCAGAAATGCTAATAAACGCTCCCACTCTGTTTTCTTTTAGGCAATACTCATGGATCACAACTGTCCTGTGAAAACAAAAATGTACACGCAGAACAACATCCAGTCCTACCCCATAGGTGAAGAAGAATATGAAAGCGATGAATAACCTGAAAAGCCATCTACCATACTCTGGTGTACAAAATGCAGCGTTTCCTGTGAAACATCTCATCCAGAAATAGGTTTTAGTTGTACTGTACATTTACTAGTGAAACGGTCAAAAAACCCAAAGGTGTATTATTCATCGCCCATGGTTACAAGGCAGACTGCTAACCGCCTTATCGGGGAAAAAGCTTTTATAGAGGATTTGTAGAGTGTGGAGCTTTATTTTGTGTATTTAATTTTATTGAATATTACACTATATTTTTTATTAACTGTGTAGTATAAATCTGTATAAACACATGAATTTTAACTGTTTGTTTTTTAAAGTCAACCCACTGACATATGATACTTCATAGTTTGTTCAGAGTCATGAGTTACCGTCAAGAGCAAGGGTCTTACCTAACTGGAAGGAAAAAAGCAAGCAAAGCTCAAAGTAAACCTATTCAGTTTTGACCTTTTGAAATTGTACCTTTGTAAGCGTGTTGAGAGGAGCAGCAGGGGGGAATGCAGAGTGTGGACACTGCTACCACTGTTTTTCATCAGCTTTAGGTCACATCTTATTCAAAGGCACAACTGCTTTGCCCATTTTAAAAATGAGCTCTCCCTGAGGGTAGGGGGAAAGAGCCTTTCATACAGGTCAGTGTATTGCTGTTAGTCAGTACGATGTCATCAAGTGTTAACTAGTTACCCAGCGTGAAGCCCCCAAACACCCACCCCTGGGTAAACAAGTAGGTATGAATGTGCACTGTTCCTTTCCCTTAAAGGGAATAAGAACAGCATGAAGATACTTTTTGTATTTCTGTCTTTTGAATCTTTTGGGTTTAATGCACCACAACTTTATTTTAGATGAATCTTAAGTGAGTGGTTAAGAAAAGCTGCAGAATTAGTCTCAGCGTGTACTGAAAGTAAGCTGATAACTTAGTGCAATCAAAAAGCTATTTTACTTGCATTTGCATCTAGAATTTAAATATATTTTTTAAAAATTAAAGTATCAGCTTTGCTAAAAATAATGAAAAAAAGACCAGTTTGTTGCCAGTCTCTCTCAACATCTGGGGACACAGTCAGACACAAGAAAAGCACTGCATTAGGTGGTCCCTATCAGCACTGAGAAAAATCAGATGTTGAAAGTAAACATTTTAAAACAATCCCAATGTCCTTTTCAACCATGATGTATCTTTTCATTTGTAAAATTAAAATCTTTATGTGCCTTCTTCCAAGTAATTGCAGATGTTTTATGTACTACAGCATAGATACTATGCTTACATATAATTTTGTAAAGCGTATATACCATGGTCAGAAAATATGAGAAATATAGTGGATCAAACTTCAAGTATTGCTTTGTCAATAAATATGCATTCAGACAGCATTAAAATAAAGTTATCATCTGAAAAGTTAATGAGCTATTGTAATAAAAGGAATGTAATTGGGGGGGGGAAAAGAAAAGGAAAGAATCCCCCTCCTTTGCCTTATGCATTGTGCTTTACTGAATAGTAGAGGGGGGAAAGCAACAAGTATTTCAGGTCTGAGGAAGCACTCCTCATTTCTAGCCCATTTGTAACTCAGGACAAACATTTTCCTTCCAGGTCACAGACATGCACAACTTGAGTAATCACAATAACTTCCAAACTTAGTCTGCCATGGGGCTGCTGGTCTGAGATTTAACGTCGGGGAAACAGATAAAGCCAAAATGCGCAGCACCAAGGGACACCCCGTGTGTTCTTTAAACTAGGGTGAAGAATCCGAGAATTCATCGTAAGAGGCTTAAATGGTGCGAAAGGCCAAGCAGTATGTCCTAGGGGTGATTTGAGAAATCCACTCACAGATTGTTGTAGTGGTGTATTTTCAGTTGCATTCTTTTGAACACAAACCAGATGGGAATCCTTCCCTCAAAGCCGAGAGGTGTTTGTTTGGAGACAGACGCTAACACAGCATAAACCAGGATTCTTGCCTTTGTTGAGTACTCCCCTGCTACTGAGTAAGTAACAATGGTGCAGATTGATGAGTATTTACACATCGTTCAGATTTTAAAGTTGTAGATCATTCAGATACTTGAAACTTTGCCCTAAGAGAAGCTATTTTACTAGGCTTCACTGAACTCTTTTGGTCAATATCAGATTGTTAATCCAATTAAATCTGAAACTAACTAGTGCTAGAATTCTAAACTATCCCATTTATTTGCCAGCTGATTAACCACTGTATTGCTCACATTCATAGTACAGAAGTAATGCAAATGTGGCAACTTATGGATTTCTTTTTAAAAAGCATGGAATGGCTTATTTTTGCTCAGAAGAGCAAAACCAAGGAAGAGTTCACATTGATCTCCAAGACAAAATGAATATGAGGAGGTGGCCCAAGGCCAGATTAGCTGACCCCATCCCTTTCCTCACAGATCAGCATCTTCCCAGTTTGCTCAGCAGACCCACACAACTCAGTCTGGCTCCCCCAGGCTCTTGCTCTGCTCCTGGTCCACTAGAAGTTACAGGAAGATAGAGTTAAGAGTCACATAGATCCCCATGTTTGGGCTGTTTATGCCACCTTTCCCCCCAGAATAGATATTTAGCAGTTCTTCTACATTTTAGAAGCAATAAATAATCAAACCCTTTTTGCTGACAGTCAGGAGGTACCTTTACTTACAGAAAATACACACAAAACCCCACCGTTCTGTCCTGGAGTAATTCATGTTCTTTCATATTTCGTATATTTTGATCTGTGTCAATTGAAGTGTGATAATGTCACTTAGTTCATCTGCTCCCACTACTCAGTCCTCCCCTGTAGCTGTAAACTTCCAGACACATTTTATTTCAAATTTGAGGGAAAAAGCTCAAGGATATGGAATTACATGGAAAAACTGATTAGATAAAAATTAGCTAGTAAACAGGAAGGACTGGTTTAGTTACCACCCATTAACATTTCCTGAAGGACAGCGCAAGTCAGAAGACTTCTCCTTGGACAGTTAACCACGAGTCATGTTAGGAGAGAAGTCATCATCACCAACACTGCCCTTCAGTTATTTCTGCAGTGCTTGGGGGGCTTAGAAAAAAACCAAACAAAAAGCCCCACAGATATCCTTAGTGTTTCGTAAGATTCTTTGTCTAGCTAAAGCTAAACAAAGAAACAACTGGAATCACCACTTTGAAAGAAATTTATGTCTGCTCTTAACTGCGTAGACTAAAAATAGACATATGCACACAGAAAGACTGCATAAAAGCCCAACTGATCCAGCAACCAGTAGTTTTATTTAATGCAAAAGTGTATGTTTTTCTCCCAAAGATCTTTCCTTTAAGCAGCGGCTTTAGATGATAAGACTGTAATACAAATGTGTAAAAAAAAAATATTAACACAATGCAAAGAAGTTGATAATTTAGCAAAACTATTTTATTAAAGCTTATTCTTAGGATAAAATAATAGCCAACAAAATCATATGAGGCAGATCATCTGCAAACATGTGCAGCTGCCACCCATTCAGATTAAGTCAAGATGTTCTTGTTTTCTGGGGTATTATTTATTTTCAGCTATTTACAGTCAAGCATGAAGCAAAGGTTACATCAGGAATGTAGTATTACAGTTTTCCCCTCGAGAGTCACAATTTATTGTAATTAATGCCAGATAGGAACTTATGTTTTCCTTCTTATCACTGAAATACAACTATTTGCCCTTTTCCCATTCGGTATATTTAAAAATATTGCACTACGTTTAACTTCTCTCTTACAATCATTAGCAATGCTATAGGAGGAAAACGATACCCAGCTTCTCACCCGCTGTATTACACGAGGCCATTTAAAACCGCAAATGCAGGTTTCTTTTTTAAATCAGCATTTGCATTGTTTCCACAGCTCCTTCATGTGTACCAGGGTTTGAATGAAGTACTTGGATACATTTGAAAACCTCTATAGTAGCCGATAAGAGCAAACACTGATGGAGATTGAATGCAGATCACCACCAATGGTAAGCGCCGAGAACATGGAGTGGGGAAGTCTTAAAACACGTCTCAAGCAAGTATCGGTTAAATAATTTTTAGTCAATAAGGGAAGCTAATTTTGTGCGATTATTTGCTGAAGCTTAATTTCAGACGTGTGTCACATGCCTACCTTAGCATGGATAGTGTTTTCCATATACCAGCGAAATAAGATTCAACTGCCCAGAACTCAAAGTGCAAGTAGTTGCATGAGTGGAATTAACCGTTTTACCGGTCCCTTTAGAAGTACGAGTAGGCTTTTTCATTTGTGAAAACCATTGCTTCTTCATTTTGCCCATCACAAAATAAACCGAGAAGCAAACATAATGGACAGGTATATTACAGACTGCCTGAAAATCTAAATGTGTTATTTTCCTATCTTCAATTCAATTCCATTTCCACAAAGGCTTTTTTTTTCCTGCTACCAGTGACAACGATACCGGTACCTAGTGCAGTACCTAAAATAAAGATGGTATTTATACGGCATTTCTACACACAGAAGATGAGACAAAGACGTGTTTACAGGAAATAAATAAGAACAACAGCCTTAGCCAGGTGATGCTAAGATCTACAGATTACACATAGCACAAGACCAGATAGTTCTTTTTGAAAGCTGCTGGCTGAAATTATTCCTCTTCTCTACTGGGCTCACTTATTTTGACTCAAATAAAACATGTTATATACACTATAGGACAGTTTTCTGACAAAGGTGATCCCTCTGCTCAGACTCTCATTTGTGTCTGAAGCTGAATGCAACTTAGCACTGTATTAGACAAAAGTGTTGAGAGAACACCCTTAGCTATTGTAAAGTATTGTTTGTACCTTAAGCTTTCTGAAATGATAAAGTCTGCAACAAAATACTAATTTTTAAAAATTACTTAAATCTGTCATTACATGCTTTTTCACACAATGCCATGAAACCTCCAACTCCTGTGAAGAATAATTTTTTCTTTATCAGGTTATCAGATAATACAACAACATTTAAACATATAATTTTGTTCTGGAAGGCAACCAGCCTCTTATCTCAAAAATATTCCCAATTAAATTATTATGAGATCCTGGTATGTACTTTGATATCTAGTATTATTCAATCAGGATACAATGGCCCAAAGTTCTAAGGAGGATTTTTTTTTTTAGCATACCATTACTATATTTCATGTTAAACTACAAACAGTTCTTGTATTTAACAAAAACACAAAAAAACCAGATGATATGCGATGTTAACCTCAGTAAATACTAGTACCAGATAAAATGAAAGATTTTTTTGTTTGCTTTCAGGATATGTTTGGCAAAAAATACACTACTACACAGAAGACATACAAAAAACCTGTGATCAACATTTTAAAGCCTGGTCCCTCAGTGACTTCTCTGTCATCAGCTTAGGCATGCAACGAGCTTATTGGTTTTTTTCATCACACAATGAAAACTAAACGTTCTGAAAGTCCTGCTGGTTTCCTGTCAAAAACAAAAAAAAAAAAAGGAGGGTGGGGTGGGTAAGTAATACATTAAGGGTACCACATCCGTTAATGTGAAATGGTAAGGTTACATAATTAGAAAAAATAAGTTATTAAAAATAAATTTCCAATATAAACCCCAAAATGTAGTTTTAACCAGCCAGTTTAATAACACGATGGTGCTGTAGCTGGAGAAGAACCATTATTAGCTGTACTCTTACCCAGGCAAATAACCGTGGAGAAGCAGGACTTGTACATTATACCAGTGTTTCAAATGTAATTTGTGTGTGTTTGTAATTAAGTGCAAAGTTATTCTTTCAGTCCATTCCTTCAAAGGCTAAAGATGTAAATATCAGTCTACTACTAATTGAGGTGGATCATCTGGTTCGTCCGATACGATGTTGAATGTTGGAGCCTCCGTCAGACTGACATCTTCGTTATCCATTTCTTCTGCTACACTGGGTTCCTCTGAATCTTTAGGCACTCTCTTGGACTGCCGCTCTAACGACATGTTCTCCAAAGACTCTATGTCCTCAATGCCTGCTCTGTAGTGGATCATCAGCAGCGTAAGGGCCTGAAGTCTTTCACCCGACTTAGCCAACGCAGCAGAAATCAAGGCTTTTTTCCTTGCATCAGATGTCTCTTTTTCTTCTTTAACGAGCAAATTATTATTTTCCAGCTCCTGGTCTATCTCATTCTGCAGCTTATCCAACATGAATTCTAATTTCTGAAAACGCTCCTCTGTAGGTAAACTTCTGTAGAGATCACGTCCAATCTCCTTAACAGCGATGAAGACACTGTCATCTAGACCACCCTCTTTCCGGACCAGCTTTATCCCAGTACCTGCCGCACGTTTTGAAGGACTGCTCGGCCCACTGATTTCAGTGTCGCTGCTTTCATTATCGGAAGTGTTTGGTGTGTGCTTTGGCGAAGGTTCTGCCACCTCTGCTCCTTGATCAGAAAGGCGAGCTTTGGGGACTTGACGGAGGTTTAACAAGCGGGTGCTTGTATTGATGATATGCCTGGTCAAACCTGTAGTTCTGTTAACAGATTTAGATTCTGAATCAACCCGAGAGGCTGCAGCTGGGGGAGCTTCCTGTCCTTCTTCTCTACAACCTCCTGCAGTTCGATCAAGTCGCTTTTCAGCTCCCACACAAAAGGGCGTCTCAGTTAGACATTTTTCTTGACATTTTTTATGGCAAACGTAAGCACAGAGCATGCACTGTGAAGCTGCTTTAGTCCATACTTTCTTTTTGCAGTAATCACACCAAGTTGGATTCTGAAACTGAGTATCTTGAAAATTATGCTTGTTTTCCGTAAGACCAGTTTGTCCCAAGTAAGGATCCTCTTTCTGAAGCATATGAGCTTCTTCTTCCAAGTGACATTCCTTTTCTTTCTCCAGGAGAAAGTTTGAATCATCGATTTCACCTTCTTTTAAGTACTTGAAGTGTAAAGTTACATCACCGTAACAAAATTTTTCATTGAATCCCTTGTGGGTTGTCAAATTCCGCAATGCTGTTCTAGTGACTGCTGCTTTTGGTGTAGGAGCATCCAGTTTAAACGTTCTACTATATTCCATTGAGGATGTAGCTATACAATCTAAAGCAATTTCTTCAAGTTTTATGCTTTTATATCCTAAGCAGATAAAACCACCTGCTTTGAAAGGGTCTCTGCACCACAGTGCAACATTAAGGTACTTATGGTATCCTTCTACTTCAAACAGACAGGAGGATGTTCTTGTCCTTGGCCATCGGCCTTGACGAGTTTTGTAAGGAATTTCTGGTGATTCCCATGTCTGACGATCATCTCCACTATCTTTGCTGCTACGTGCATTTTCTGGAAGCCCATCTTTTAAAGTATCTTGTTTTGGTGCTGTTATTACTTTTGATGCCGTTGGGTCTTCCATCTGATCATTACTCTTTACTACCTTCACTGTGCATTTATCTCCATTGTTTGTAGGTGGGGGTGGCCTCTCCGTTTTTTCTGAAGATACACCTCCAGTTTCTAACAGATTTTGAGTTTCACTAGTAGACAAAATAGGTTTACTTTGTGGCCTAGGTGGCACAGGAGGCTTAGTACTGGATCCTTGTGATTGTTTAGCTGATTGCTGTGATGCTTCTGAACCCTCAATAGTTTTGGATGTTGCCACTTTAGCTCCATCTTTTTGTTGATTTTTTGATGTTGTCTGATAACTTCCTAAATGTAGTTTTCGATTCAGAATCGGAGATATAGTTCCAAGTGGCTTAGCAGCAAGTATTACTACTGAACGTTTGGGACTCGGAGTTGTTGGCAGATCATCTTTTTGGTCAGGTGATTCACAAGCTAAGTCCTCAAATTCTGAATCAAAATCTCTGTTATCAACATCAGCCGATAAACTAGCTTGGTCATCTTCTGGCTGTGTCAAGAAAGCAGTGTCTTCCAGCTGCCCAAATCCATCCTGCAGTGCTGAACCATGCTGATTATACCCAACAGGCCTTTCATAAAAGACCAGAACTCTGTCCCCAGCCTGTCTAATAAGCTTCAACACTTGGACAGTTGATGTGATTTTAACACCTATTAAAAAAATACAAAAATTGTTAAATTCCAACAAACATATAGGGCAAAAAAAACCCCAAACAGTTGACAAACATGTTTAGATCTTTAATAGTGGTAGTAATGCTGTTGCTCAGTAACAGACAGAACAAATTAATGACAGAAGAGCTTAACTGAAATGTAACAGATGGATCCTTTCCATTTTATTCATAGAAATAGGTAATTTCAGGAGCTGGAAAAGATATTAACATAAGTACTCCAGCTCGCTGTTTGATATTAAAGGCGTAATCTTACAGAGCAATGTTGATTTTATATACTAACATTTTTAACCTTGGTCTTACTGTAAGTTTGGACTTTTCAGCAGCAGACATTTAACAAAGGATTCAAAAGAAATGGCTGTCTTTAAATGCAGTTAGAACTAAACCAGAACCAGGCTAACACAGAAAATAGTTCCAGTATGTTAACAAAACACAGGCATGATGTTATGTTCTTAGTGCGGCTGAACAGTGATCTTCCTGATCAGAGCTTTCACAGCCGTTTGACAGTATCTCCTGCCTATGATAAGAATCAACAAATTATACACAAGATAAAATATCTTAATGAACACACAGTCGGAATAAAGTCATGCAGGGGATCGTGTAAAAGTGACTTTTCCCTTGCTCCAGAGCAATCACCAATTGCCTGTTTGAAGCAGCTCAACCCCTTTTAAATCACTGGAGCAATACAATGGGGATTTAGGCAGTACCTAATCACAATAACTCACTGTAGTGGTTAAGCTCTGGTCTACAAAACCTCTCAAGGAAAAACTTTACAAAAAATAAAACATTAATGTGACTGTGGCAGCAGGGAGTTTAAGTAGCTCATGTCAGAAGTGTATAAAGTTCTGTCTTCATAGTATTTTACTAGACTAACTCCACCATAGTATCTTAATGACTTTGCAGAACCAAATAAAAAATTATCTCTTATTTATATGGTTCGTGTTTGGAAAAGAAATCTGTGTGCTGTCACATGCAGAGGTAGCTGGGATACTATATATAGCTTATAATGATGCAGTTCTTTCCACATTTCTTTTTCTACCAATGACATGATGGAGACTGTGTTCCAGTTTGTGCCCGTTGCCCCTAGTCCTGTTGCCAGGCACCACTGAAAAGAGCCTGGCCCCATCCTCCTAACACCTGCCCTTTAGATAACTGTAAGCTCCCCTCAGTCTTCTTCAGCCCCAGGTCTCTCAGCCTTTCCTCTTAACTAAGAGAGATGCTTCAGTTCCCTCATCATCTTCATAGTTTCCACTGGACTCTCCAGCAGTTCTTTGTCTCTCCTGAACTGGGGAACCCAAAATTGGACACAGGACTCCAGATTTGGCCTCACTGGGGTAGAGTACCACCAGCATAAAGTTTAGTCCCACAACATCCAGTAGAATAGAAAACATTGCATTATTTCTCAGTGGTCATGAATAGGTTCCTATCTACTCCTTCCACTAAGTTCATTAGCCACTGTTCTTGTTAATGGTTTATTTGTCCTTCTGTCCACTGCCATATCCTGTGTGTTCCCGCCAATTCTCAAGTTTAAAGTAATAATATTTCCAGTATCAGTGTCTGATTATGGTTTATGACTATGATCTGGTTCTCTGTTGGTGACAGGTTCCATGTAAAACTGTAGTATTCAAGCTATATCTGGAGACTGTCTAACTGAAAGTTAGCGTATAAACTAGTAGAATATTGACTACTCTATATATGTGACTCTTGCCTCAGTGAAGCACTCACGTGCCAGTTACAACTTGGCCAAAATCTTTGAATACGAGAACTTTAGAGTAGATTTCTAAACACTACTTAGGTTCCTACATGTCAGAGTTGACAGAAATGTATACTGAAAGTGTAAAAATACTGTCAAATACTCAGCAGATCTTCTTGGGTCATTTTGACATTTCAGATAATTACTATGGTAGTCAAAAATATGTTTCTACGACTTGTCCATACTCCAGTACCTTTAGGTTCAAAGCTGAGTGTGCAGGCTTAGGATGTAAAATGTTATGACTTTCTTTGTAAATTAAGCACATTTTATAACATCACTGGAAGAAACTTTAGGGTATATAAACTTTAGAGCAGTTAATGTATATTTACATTCACGTGGCTACTCAACTTTATTTTGGCTTTTACCTGGCAAAGAGTAAAGAAACATGCAAGAAAACAAATCAAGTAAATAACCTGAAGTAGCCATAAATACATCAGAGTTCATTTTCATTACAAGTGCCAGACATATCTGCAGTGGTTGAGAAAGGCAGTCTAGTTGCAAACTGGGAGGACATGTCTGCATACAGTTCAAGATGCTTATATTGAAAGCTGACATATTACTCACTGCCAATTGCTAGAAGTCTGTCTCCCCTCTGTAGATCAGCAGCTGCAGCAGGTGAGTTTGGAGTCACAGTTTCAATGACAACATGCCCTGCATCATCTTCCTTGGACTGCACAAGGCGGAGCGTGAGCCCAACACTTTGCAGATTCCCTTTCACTAGTTCTGCCTAGAGAGAAAAGTTAAAAGAGCACATTGATTAAGCTGACTGGAAGGATTCATGGTCATTTAAATAAAATTATACAACTGATATTATTTAAAAATGTTAGGACATCCATTGGCTTCATTAAGCAGATAATCATATAATAGATAACTGCCTGCCAATCCAGTTTACACTTTTGGAGAAAGGTGGAACCGAATGTCACAAGTTTTGAAGAGCCAAAATGCCAAAACTAGAGAGCAGTGTAAGGAATTGTCAGCAAAATAAATTTATATAAGTGCATCTGTTCCATAGTTCACGTACACTTAACAACAACACTGAGCTAATCCATGCAAATACAATCAGCAG
>NW_010411479.1:0-2429 GCF_000710305.1 Buceros rhinoceros silvestris | reverse complement strand
TCAGCTTCACAAAAAGCCGAAGTTCTAACCAAGCTACAACTAAATACAACGTCATCATCCATTTTACAGGGAAGAAGTTTTATTAAAAGGACCACTGTACCATCAATCCAGGTATCACTTTGAATAGACCACAACTGTGTTACAAAACCTGTCACTGCAAGTAGCTCTTCAGTAGTTTATACAGAAAGGTGTTTGGAGTGAGAAAACTATTCTGTACTTACATGCTGTTAAACCATGTTTAGAACAAATCTAAATTAACAACAGCCTAAGAAGTTTCTTCAAACACTCAATATTTCTTCATATTTATCTTGAAAGATAAACACAAGATAAAATTTAACTCGATCTCAAATATCTTATTCTTAAAAAAAAAGACGACTGAGGAACAATCTGTATTAGTTTCACCCCACACTCATGCGCCATCTCTTACAATTTGGAAGTCCCTACTGAAGAATATATCCAGGTCGTGGTGAGTTGTTTACACACCTCAGTGTCCGAGATCTTTGGCAGCTTTTTTCTTAATGAAGGTTGTCCTTAATAAATTTTAAAATATATTCCTTTCCTTCCCCTAAAGCACTTTCCTTCCGGACTGTCTCAAATGCCTGTCTACCAGCACTGCACCAAAGTACAGTCTGCCTATTTGAAAGGGGAACTCGGCATCTGCATTTCAGCTCCAAGGACAGAAATTTAATTTGCTTTTTCGATTCCCAAGAACAGAGAGACCAGCATTGTTATAGAATAGGACATTTTCTATTTGGTTTCAATTTACTGAGTTTAGGCAGACAGTCTTCTCCTCCACCCTTCTGCATTTACTTTCTTGCTATTCGGCTGTCGATGTCTGAACTGTCTGGAGCTGTTCCTCCTCTTTTACGGATGTGTTTAGTTTTGTACGATGGCTTTCCACAGATGATGTGGATTACTTAACTCTCCTCGGCTGCGTGGCTTTCGCTCTGTTCCTACAATCTTAATGGCACCACATCTTGGGTTTACTGGTAATAATTGTTCAGTTCTTTCTATAAGTCAAAATGCCACACATCTTAACAGCTTAAGAACAGCACTGACTTTGAAGAAGCAGACTCGCATTAATTTTCTAAGCTTTGTCACTAGTTTTCTGCATTTCCTACAGTCACGTAAAGATAGTATTTTCTCTCGAACTTTCTCAGCATCTATTGTGAATAGCCAGTAATGTAAGAATAACAAGACCAAATATAAGCTTAATAATAGTTCCAAGACTCAAGGTTCTTCTATAAGGCAAACAAGTAACTAGTCGCCTACAGAAACACCTGTGGTAGGGGTTTGGGTTGGGTTTTGTTTGTTTTAAGTAAGGCCATTTCCACTTACACCAAAGAAACCCTGACACATAATAAACTCTTAAGTGCTAGGAAACAAAGAAAATGTATTAGAAATATCTGTGGAAGAAAAGAGGATTTTTTTTTTTTAATAATTACTCTTCTGCTTCAGTGCTTTATTTATCTATCACATGGCTTTAAGTGAGCAATTCACAAACGTTGCACGTGCTGCATGGAAACAACATGAACAATTACTACAATTTCAAAACTAGTGGAATATTTTAACCATCAGAAACACAAATGACAGGAATTTGCTGTGGCAGCATACAAACCTACAACAAAAGCCCCTTCCAAAAATCACTCCCCTGTGCTCTATATCATTATCAAACAATGAGGAGACCATTATTTCTGAGATTTGCCACAGAGTCTAAGTACTCACAGCTCAATGCTCCTATGATGGTGCCTCTGACAGTCTTGCTCTAAATGATTAAGGTTGGAAAAGGATTTCCAAATCCTTGCATTTGAGTAGATAATGAAACTATCGTAATGAAGATCAAAGTAAACTCCACATAAGGAACACTAACAAACATGAATATCACAAAGGACTGAAAAGCACATTAAAACTATTTTTTGCCTTAATTTTTGTTAGTCCGCTAAAATATAAAGATCTTTAGTGATAGAATTTCAGGAAAGAAATGGACACTTAGACAATAATGGAGAAATAAAAAAAACAACCCCACAGAATAGGATGATTTTCTTCTTACCACTAAGTTATTCTGGCCATTTAATTACACTCCTTTAGGGATACGTCTCTTTTGATGATAAATAGTTTCTTCTGAAATCTTACATTAGTTCTGGATCTTAACATCCAGAACTGGAGTTAATTAGTAAGATATTTTAAAATCACAGCTCCAAGTCAGATAGTCTGTTAGTTTTTCATCACTGCAGAAGAAATGTTGCTGTACATTTGTCTGCAACATGAGACAACTCCTGGGCAATCAGTCTTTAGTTAGATCAGAAAAAAATGAAGCTGGCCATCGCAACACTTTTACAGGAGTTATTTTACAAATCTGCTTTCCTTTAGAGTCAGCTATTTTCTCATCCATTCAAAGAGTGGCACAAATAAATGTCTTCGGAAACATG
>NW_010411478.1:11928-17377 GCF_000710305.1 Buceros rhinoceros silvestris | reverse complement strand
GATGCATAAACCACCTTCCCCTTCCCAAATAGTTGTATTTCTCAACTAACAAACTCATAGATGCATAAACCACCTTCCCCTTCCCAAATAATTGTATTTCTCATCTAACAAACTCACCCATGACCAAGCCATTCTGAGTCTGAAATCTGTTCAACCAGTGACCAGCAATAGGGTGTGTACAAACACCATGCTGTCACCTCCTCCCACCAATGCAGCACAGACATGGGGTGCAGACATGTCCCCATGGCACAGGCTGGGGGACAGCAGTCTCTGCCCCCTCTTAGTGCACTGGTGTGGTTAGAGGTTGCAAATCCTGGATGGTCTTGTAGAAATAACCTGAAACTAGGGCCTCTGCAGCGGATCACTGTATGCAAGGTGAAGTACACCTCAGCAGCCTAATCACACCATCTGTGCTCATCACCTCTCTAGTCAGAGAGGGAAGATCACATCAGCCTTGGGACAGGGTGAAAGACCTTCTGGATGGTGCCTATTTCTAGCTGCTGAATGTGTAAACCTTCTCTGGAAGCAGAAGGTTCTCAAAGCCTTGGTCCATGGTGTAGGCACATCTCGCACCCTTCATGCACAGGGTTTGAGATTGGGGCATTTGCCATCACCAGCAGGACCTGAGGGAGGAGGAACGGAGACAGGTGTCCAGGGCATGCAGAACTGCAAAGACTTTTCAGGGCGAGTAGTTTATGCTGAGCATTTCCTTTTCTTCCTGATTGACCAGAAGTTGGCGGGGTGGTGGGCAAGGTTGTGATTCAGAGCAGATTTATTGACATTTAAAAGTTGTATCAGCTGGCTGCCTTCTAGCTGTGAAGGAGAGAGCTGTCAGCACAGTGAGGCCAAGATATACAGGCTTGCACTTTACCCTGACCCCATGGGAAGGCACCGGCTAATGAACTGGATGATTAACACGTCCACCTGTCTCAGAACAGGGGAGGGCTGTTAATGAAGAGCAGAGCTGCAAGAGACTGGCCACAGGAGAGCGGGGACAGCCACATGTTGGATGAACCAGTGCAAGGTTTGCACAAGCTCTGTTCAGCCTTCATGACTGGAGCAGAGGCAGTGAAAAAGTGGAACATGATGAAACTCCCCATTTCAAAATACGCCTTTAGTAAGAACTTTGATTTTCTAATGGAAGGAAGAAGATTTACAGGTTTTCTTGTTTTCCATGTTTTTCACCAGGCAAATCCCCTGTCCTTCCATTCAAAATGAGATATTTCTGCGCAAATATCTACTTGGCTCCAGAGTCCATCCCCCACCCTGTCAGCTGCCCTGGGTCGCTATGCACAAAGGACCTGATGCTGCACACCCACTGGGCTGGTGCTTGGGGGCAGGGCCCACCATCACTGCCCTTGGGGGTGAGCACAGCAGCTGCTGCAGAGCGTGAGGTGGTGCCACTTTGACCCAATCTGGGTAACAACCAGAGGAATAGTCCGACCCCACAGCACAGCCTTTCCAGGCAACCTGAGATGTGGTCATTAGGAGATCTGTTCTTTTCACCAGAGTGTCACTGCTGCTAGACCCAGAGCAAGGAGTAAAGTGGCAGCAGTGGCATCTCTGCGGCACTGCTGCCCCTTTCAGCATTGCTTTTTCACCAGTTGCTCCTAAAAGAGCACCAGTGACTCAGCAAACAAAGCTCTGTAAAGCCTGCCCAATTCTCTGTATCAAAATTATGGTCAAATTGTGCCTACTTGGAGCTTCAGACACCAGATTCTCCCGTGCAAGAGAGTGCCTGAACCTCGTGAGGTCTGTCCTGTTCTGGGTACCAGCCACTTACTGACATTCCAGGTCAGCCAGGGCTGTCTGCAGTTCAGCGACATAGTTTCTATTCCAAGTTCCTCCCCTCTCTTCCTAAAGACTTTGTTGCTTTGCTGCAGAAGGCCTTTGTAGAAAGCTAATTTTGGGAAGAGAGAGAAGCCAGCTTAATTGATCGAAATGTCATCTACTTACACACTTCTTCAGCTTCTAAAAATTAAGATGAATATTGTGTGTGTTTCGTGCTGAAACAGACCATTTAATACCAAACTGATAATTGCTGCAGACTAAATATGCAGCCCGGGGTGTCCATGTGTGGTACAGCATTGAGCAAAAGATTGAGATAACAAAGTTTAAGCAGTCAGGATCAATATCGAGGAGGTGTCCTTTAGACTGGAGCTATTTAACTGCAGCCAGATAGCATCAAGTTTGAAAAAGAAATTGCTCAGAGGCAAGGAAAAGACACAGGGACATGAATTTTAAGGTCTCTTTATTATCACAGTCGTAACTTTTTACCATGGCTGGACAGTGGCTGGTCAGATGACCCACAGCTGGCTCTCTCTGGTGCACTGCGTAAGCAATGCCATAGGGAGAGTAAACAGTGTCTTTCTGCCTCAGATGGAGCAGCTGCAGCCAAGAGGAGGAATGGCAACTGCAAGCAGCGCCTGATGTGGAGCCTGATCCTGTGCCTGCACCTTGCTCCTGTGCTGAGAGGAGCCAGCAGGAAGCCAAGAGGCAGGGCTCACCTTGTCCACGCGTCCAGAGAAGCTCTGCACGGGTTGCAAGGCACTCTCAGTCTGGCAGTTACACAGCAGCCTTTGGTGTCCGCACTGCAAGGAGACACATTCAGTGTGTCCATATGGCCAGAATCAGTCATGTCCATGGGAGATAAGAACAACGTCTTGGCTGACCATCACGATCCACAGCACATCTCACAACTTACACTTAGGCCCCTCACTTAGGCTCTGCCATTAGCCCCATCACGCAGGATCATCTCACTAAGTCCTTTATGGAGCCCAGCCTGGAACACCTTTGCATTTATTTGAAGATGACGGACAGGTTTGCAGTCCAGTTTTAGCATGGCAGACAAGAAGCAAAGAGAGGGATGAACAGAAAGATGGAGGTCAGCCGTCCTCCCTCAAATGCAGGAAAGGCGGGTACAGATGATCCATGCTTTGGCTAGTTCAGGAAAAGAGCATCTGAAATCATATTGTATTCTTCGGACTATTTGAGTCCAAGGGACAGACCCAAGTGAAGTGATTCATTTCCTCACATCTGACCACATCAGCAGCTCAATACCTTAACCTTCTTATGCTCATTTACAAGGCTGAAAAGCACCTGGAAAAAGAGGCAAAAATCCTTCTGAATGAATGTACAAGAGTTCACAGGATGAAGCAAGCAGCAGCTTATAGGAGACATGGGTTAACAGACAATCTTGAAGGCAGAGCCTACAGAAAGAAGCCTGAGTGAGAAGGGGCGTTGTAAAGAAGCTCAGGCTCATGGGCTGAGCTGGGAAAGAAGCCCTTGGCAGTCTTAAGGTAACGCTGGAGCTCCGGGGATCCTGCACTGCAGAGGAATACCTCGTGCAACGGAAGAAACATCAAAGCTGACTGACTGCAGGGGGATGGGGATTGCAGCCCCACTGGGCCGGGCTGCCTTTGGGTGTCTGAAAAAGCACAGAAGGCGGCTTTGAAGGCAGCTTCCCAGAGTAGGAGCTGGAGTGGGAGTAAGAGAACAGCAAAGGGAGAGAAAGGGCTATGCTTAAATCAGTCCTTGAATCCTACCAGAGGCTCAATCTACATGCAAATGCGGAGCAGAAGCTGTGATGTTCCCCGTGGGGATGCAGCACACTATTCCCACCAGGTCAGGAACGAAATGGCTTTACCTTCTCACAGCTCTTTCCTACCGCTGCTCCTCCTTTCCTTACAATGGAATTATGATGAAAGGGAGCTCTGGTTTAGTCCTCTGCTGGCACTGGTTAGCCCAGAGACTCCTGCTGGAGACAGCGCTGAGGATGCCATCACCAGCCACAAGCATTTATTGTTGTGTTCACCCAGCAGAACATTTGCCGTTAGCACAGATCACCCTCACTAAAATATCTATATTCATAAAAAGCCCCAAACCTTCAAGCAGGCAGTTTCACAGCTTATCTGCTTGAGGAGTAGCTCACCTGGGACAGGTATTTTGCAAACGCCATTAGCCCAGCAGGCTTCAGGAGTTTTCTGATTTTGCCGATGTACCTTTTATTTGGTAATGTGGTGTGGATGAGGAATAAATCCCCCCAGCCTGTCACTCTGTAGATACACATTGCACCAAGTTCAATTGTTCTAGCTCTCTGCCAAGTGGCAGACTTGCCAGCTAGAGACAACAATGTTTAATTTATGAAGGGCTGACTTTTAATCAGTTTTTTATTGTTTGTTCCAGCAATAGATCAGTTTAATGGCAGTCTAAAAAATGCACCATAAGCAAATCTTGCACATGCCATTCTTCTCCCCGTTGGATATCTCACATCAAAAGTTTGACATCAGTGCATGCTGGGAAATAGGCAACCTGTGAAGCTCAGTGTTTAAAATAAATGGCCAAGCTGCAGTTCTGGCGTTTGTGGGTTGGTGGATACTGCTGCAGTAAGGGCAGATTTAGAGATAAATCTGTATTCAGAGCCTTTTCACACTGAATCATGAGATTCCTTTTTATAACCAAGAAAGCAGACACTACTACTGTGCACCTCCTTCAAGCTTGGTCACGGAGTTGGTGGTGGAACCTTGTCTTCCAGCAACAACTAAGCCAAGCTTTACTGAAAAGGACCTGTGCTGACACCCCTGGCCAGTCCTTGTCTTTTTTTCATATGTGAGAATCCAGCTACAAGAAACACGTCAATCTCTCTCCAAACACACCAAATTCCCACCACCTCCAGAGAAAACCCAGCCCAGCCACACCCTGTGCTGTGTCATGAGCCGTCGTGGTAATGAAGTTCTTGGGCAGATCTGTAGAGAAGAGCGATGAGCCCTGGCTAAGGTAATTTATTTTACAGTCAAAGGAAGACACATGGAACACATTTACGGCTCCATTTGTCATGCCTATTTCCAGCTGATTAAAGATGTAAAAGGTTTTGGTCTGAATCCAGCCTGAGAGTGGAGGGTTTGGTCCAGCTTACATCTGTTTTTGGAGAAGCTCTCTCTGAAAACGAGGAATTAGTTGAATCGAGTCTTGTGTGACACCAAAGCAAATCTGGACAGAGTGGTTATTACCACCGCCACGCACACACATTCTCTGGGAACGGAGAGTCCTCATTACCTTGCAGAGCTGTGTGAGTTGCCTTGGTTACTTTTCTTCTCTTCCACAGTCTGTCCTTGGCTCTCATGGTGATGCTAGAATAATTGTTTCATGGTAGGAAAATAGTGGTCAGCTGCCCAACGAGAGCCAAGATAAATGCAGCAACGTGTATGAAGCAATTCAGCAAATAAAAGAAGATTAAATATATTTAATATATTAAACAATGGGGCAAACATTTCCCAACAGATTTATTTTGTGGGGGATAAACGGCCTTGTGAGCCAGCTGGGCTTTACGCTGGTCGTGGCTCTGACGACAGTCAACACCAGTCACCACAGCAGGGTTTGACCCTGCGCTGGGAAGCTGGTCAACAGTATCTGAATTGTCGTACCAGAGGCTGCACCCAAGGCGATGGCA
>NW_010411478.1:0-11805 GCF_000710305.1 Buceros rhinoceros silvestris | reverse complement strand
TGGCATGGCAGGAGTGAGGTGGCTAGAGCAGCAGATGTGTAGGGACAGCTCAGCCTCTAAAGAGGGGCAGGATTTCTGTCTGTGAGTCCCTATTTGCTTAAAGTTTAATTACTGCCTTCATCTTACCTAAAATGGCATCAGAAAATCAGCTGCTCAGAGAGGAGGCTGGTGAAAACAAGGCAGAGCTCTAAGGTTCCTACGTGCTTCAGGACCACCTGTCTTGTTTTCAGAAGGGACTTAAGATCCAACTCTTCAAGGTACTAAGATCTCTAGAGTTGCAGTAGGTGCATAAAGACTTTTGAAAAAGACTCACCTACCTGCAAGGCAGAAAATAGGGCTGGGACAGATCTGAAGAGACCGCCTCTTCCACCTCCTGACCCGAGGGAAGCTCTGTGGTCTGTAGAGGTGGTCCTGTTCCTAGAAGCCCTCCAGCGGCGGAAACTCCTCAACAAACCCAGGAGAAATGCATAGCAGTGTTTAAGAATCCTTACATTAGGAAGAGTTTTCTTAATAACTGATCTGAATTTCCCTAACTGTGATTTAATTACCCCATCTCCTAAGTAGAATGAATATGGAGAACAAATCATTCTCTTCCTCTTCACAGAAACCTTTTATGTAACCACAGACTATTACGTTTCCCCTAAGTCTTCTCTTGACTAAATATTTCCAATTACTTCAGCCTTTCTTTGCAGGTTACCTCTAATAATTCTCATTTCTCTCTACTCAACTTTTTCATTCATCCTTCTTGAACTGCAACACTCCATACCAGACCCCACAAGCCCTCTCAACATGCCCAGGACAGTGGTTGCCCCTTTTTGCACGGGCATTTTCAGCCCATGACAGCGAGATCCTGTTCTGTGGTACCGTGTGTCATTCCCTATCCTGTCTCGGTGCAGTTGCACACGTGAACGCAGACTGCTCATTTGCCATTCTTGACCTGCACCGTGTTTTCCAGATTGTGTCCCTGATTCCTCAAGATCCTCCAGAATGCCAGCCCTGTCCTCCAAAATGATGCTTGTTCTTCCTTACATGAGGCAAGAGCAGAGTTTGTAGACCCTAAGGCACGTTGGCCGTCTCTGGTAGTGTGCCAGTCCCCTGCAAGAGAGCCAAGGAGAACCTTCCTCACAATGAGGACAGTCAAGCACGGGAGCAGGTTGCCCAGAGAGGATGTGCAGTCTCCATCCTTGAAGGTATTCGAGATTAGGCTGGCTAAAGTCCTGAGAAACCAGGTCTGGCCTCAGAGCCAATCTTTCTTTGAGCAGGTGGTTGGAGTAGTTGAATTCCAGTGATTTCCTTCTAACCTGAATTATCCTGTGATCCTTTATCTTCCCCTTATTCCACTGCCTCGTTCCCATAAATAAAAAAAAACCACCTTGGTTAGAAAGATGCTCGTGCTACTCAAATCTGTACCCAGACTGAGGCTGATTAGTGGAGAAATCCCAGAGTAGAGAGTTCTGGATCACTCTGCCTCGGTCGCTGTGATCGTTTCCAGTACTTGGAACCACATGGGTGCAAGTTCTGTGCTGCCAGGAGCACCTGCTAACAGGAGGTGCAGATCCTGGAGTAGTTCAGAAAGTAAGAGGTGAGGAGACTGGGCAGGACAAACAGACTCTGCTCCTGTGGGAGGACACACCAGGTGCAAATAGTCTCCAGAATCAGCCATGGGAAGCCCTCAGCTCCATGCAGAACAGCAATGGGATTGTCCTGCGTGGAGATACTGTACTGCAGGTCTGCAGGCACTGGGCAGGCGGTGCCCGGTTCCTTAGACACAAACGGACTGAGGTTTCCGTAATTCCAGGTAGCCCAGAAGTAGGGACCCAGGAAACACTTGTTCTTAGTGAATGAAACAGACTCTGGTGGAACTTCGCGATACTCAAGGCAGGATCGTGGAGCACAGCAGTCTCCTGGAGCAGGAAGCCGTGCTTTGAGGATCCAGCTACTGAGGCTGGT
The DNA here is from genome assembly GCF_000710305.1 of Buceros rhinoceros silvestris. NCBI lineage: Eukaryota > Metazoa > Chordata > Aves > Bucerotiformes > Bucerotidae > Buceros > Buceros rhinoceros. Next base: position 9,855 of record NW_010411478.1, on the reverse strand, counting down.
TTCAGGAACTCACGGGCTGGAGCAGGCTCCTGGGGTTCCCCGTGCTGAGGCACTGACCTGCTGGGGCTACAACAAACTGCTGCGCTCAGCAAGAAAGATGCACGTACCGAGCAGGAACTGAGGGAAGGGATTTTTTTTTTTTTTTAATCTTTGTAAAATATTTTCACAATGCTTCTGACTCATGGGAATTTAAAACCAAACAAACAATGCCATTTGGGTCCACTTTGGAAGCACAAATGCAAAGCAAAGCTTCCCGGCAAATTGGAAACCCTGCTTGCCACAGATTGCAGGGCTCAAAAGGTCTCCAGTTTTTGCTGCAATAATGAATTCCACGAACAGAATAATTGGGAAAGAAACCCAAGTATTCTTCACTTTTTGACATTTTAGGAAAGGGTGAAGAAGGCTTTTCTATATTCACCACATCCTTTGTCGTGATGGAAAGAGAAGCTTTAATTCCAGAATAGCAGCAGGAAAGGGCAGGGAAAGGGAAGATCTCGGGGATCTCATTTCTAAATGCAGCAACGCTTCAGTGATGACAAAAAAAGGATTCTGACTTGCTAATTAGTTTTGCATAATGATGACTAAACTTGATTACAGCATGAACCAGTCAAATGCCTTTGTAGCTCACAGGCTTATGGTGTGCTCCAATTATAAGGGTTAGGGTGGTCTGTGGCTCACAAGGTGTTTTCCTGGAGACTAAATAACTTACAAAAGGGTGCTCTGAGCTTTGTTGTTCCAATTGGCTGCTGCAGCAAATTAATTTCTGAGGAGGAATTCGATAGCGCCTATTTTATCACACATCCAACAGCACGTCACTGGTTCTCCACGAGTTTTTGCTCATTTTTTTTCCCTCCTGAACAGCTAAACAAATGGAGAATAAAGCCTTCATTATCTGTTCATCAGTTGCCACCTCTGCCAGCAACAGCAGAAGCTCTACCTGCTATTTTTCTCTATCAAAAAGAGCTGAGAGAAAATCTGGTCATAAACCATCCCTGAGCCTGTGAGTGTGTATGTAGGGGAGAACACTTAGAGTGGGTGACGCATTCAACATCTTCCTGAAATGTCCCTCCAGTGAAGGACACAGGGCTATTGCAGTGTCTCACTATCCCTGGAATCCCCCTGGATTCCCATGGGCAGAATACCTAGTCCCTGTGGCACCCCTGCACCATGGCACCATGCACCCCAGACTGGGGTGCAGCCTGGATGCCAGCAGAGCTCCAGGGGTTGCTGTGCCCCGCTTTAACTGATGGCCACAGCTACAGAGGGCACCGAGAGCTCCACAGACACAGTCGAGTCCAGATTTGGACCCCTCTGTGTGTCTCCTTGTAATTCTTGGTGCTGGCAGGGCTCTGGCTGGTGCTGGGAACCAGTGCGTGGTTGCGGACTGGTGGGGTGAGATCCAGAGATTCGTCCAAGTCTTTCCTGAGGGCTAGGCCAACTCCACATTTCTTCCTGTAACTTGAAAACAACACGGAGGAAGAGAGAAAACTTTCCTTCCCTGCATAATTCCCTTCAGTGAGGGACTTGCTGGATACAGGTGAGCTCCTCTCCCGTGGCTGCTGAACTCTCTTGCGGGGCTCACCCCTGCCTCTGACTGACAGCACCTTTGCCCATCGCAGCAGCAGAATATTTTTCAGGGCCACCTCACCTTTATCAGCGCGGGAAATTGTCTTAATGCCAGAGCAAGTGGCTTAATAAAGTGTGGCAAGCACCAGCCATCGGTCCTCCTTCGCTGCCCCGCAGCCGAGAACCTGCCGGGAGGTCCCTGCAGTCCAGCACCCGAACAGGGAGGTGGCATTTTTGCTTATGAAAAGCTGGGCAGGGGGTGGGGGTTGGATTAAAGCCGGGAAGCAACGGTTCATTTGGCACAGAGACAGCTGAGCTATCGATCCCCGCAGCAGATGCTGTTTGCTTCGCACCGCCCTCCCGTTTCCAAACCGCCGGAGATTTCAGCATTGCTGATGCAGTTTCAACCTGCAACGTGGATGGGAAAGGCCAGTAGACTGGGAGGCTTTACAGCTACTTTAGCTTTTCCTCAGCCTCCCAGGGGGTTCCAGTCCAGCACAGTGCTTCGGTGGGGTCCTGGGCCATCTCTCCAGTAGCGCTGGAGAACTCCCTGACTGCCAGTTCTCCCTGTCCCCAAACGAGGGCTGTCCAGGCAGGCACAAAAGGGGCTCAGGCTACAAAAGCACGTCACAACACTTCTGGCTTTCACACATCATGAAACAGCAATGGTCAGGATTATCCTCAAGAACAGGGGAGTTTCCCATAACCTACAGGTCTCATTGGAGAGGTGTGGAGAGAGGAAGAGCTGGGGAATTACAGACTAGTCAGCTCGACTTTGATAGTCTAAAAAATACTGGAGCAAATTATTACACAATCACTTTACAAGCACTTAGAGGATAAAAGGCAATAAGAAATGGCCAGCGTGGACTTGTCAAGAACAAATCATGTCAGGCTAATCTAATCTCTTTCTTTAATGGGGTCATTGGCCTATGGACATAGAAAGTGATAGATATGATATACCTTGACTTTCGTAAGGCTTTTGACAAAATCTGACATAAGAGTCTTCTACAAGGAAGGTGACAGGCCTGAAAGCAAATCATACAGGACGAGGACAATTTGAAAAACATCAGAGTTTGAATTTAATATCAGGAGTCTGTTCTGAGTCAGGGAGAGTGATTTCAGTCTCTCAGGCATCTGTCCTGGGCACAGTTCATTGGAAGTTTTTTGAACTTATAATTCATGCAGACCAACAAAGTCAGACTAATCCCTACACAGAGAATATACGAGAGTTTTGTGGAATTGATGTTCATGTTGTTTTACAAATAGAAAATAAGCAAAAACCCCTGCCGAGAAGGAATCACGTGTTCGCTGTCCCGTTCAAATGTACGCCTAATCTATACATGGTACATTTTAGTTTGAATGAATAGTGAAATTACTCGTTGATATTGCAAGAATGGGAACACAGGTTTATTGTCTGGTGAATGTCTGGTGTCGTCGTGAGTGAAGAACAAATTTCCCAATGCTGCTCAATCTTTTACTTCTTCTCTAGCTCTCTGACCTCACAGAGAATTATCCCAGCTGCACAATTTACCACATCTTACAGTGACAAATTTTCACAGGGATTGAAAAACAACTATTTTCCCCTATCTTTTTATTCACAGCTTTAGACGAGGGGACTGATCGGGCACAGCTAAATGCCTAAATATGGACATTTGCTCCTTTTCAGATACCTCAGTTTATCCCATCTGGAGTCCAGCTGCCAGTTTGGCAGGGTGCTGCTTTCCCGTGAGCCCCACACCGTGACTGTCAGATGTACCAGGTTCGCTTGAGCACCCGACACATCTGAAGTAGCACCACACAACTACCTTCTGGCAACTGAATAAATTTCCTATCAGCTTTGTGGATAAACTTGGGGATGAGGGGAGGTGATGCCAACGTGGGGTTCAGTTAGAAAGGTCTTGCAAAATCAAGAAGATGAAATGTAGTAAAGGCGAGTGAGAAGTCAATGCAGGGAGAAACCAAATGCACAAGCTGAAGTATGGTTAAACAAGTGGAAGCACCATGGCAGGGGCTGATCTGGACCTTAGAGCGGGTCCTACAGCTTTACCATTGACCCCCCACTCAGCAGCAGGAGCTGTGGATCCTCAGGGCTTGTCAAGGAGATGGTCTCCATTGGGGGCACTGCACTGTAAAACTGGTAGAGACAAAATCTAGCTGAAATTAAGAGAGGAGATTGAACAGAGGCTGGAAATAGGTTATGTGAGAAAAGACTGAAGAAATGCAGCCAGTCTGTTTTCCCTGGAGAAGAGTAAAGCTGCCCGAATAAGGATGTGAGAATGCTGTAAAGTATGTACCAGGCTGTTCGAAGCAAGGAGTGAATAATTGCTCTCCATCTCCTCTTCAGGTAATTGACCTGCTTTGCAGCAGAGGAGATTTAAGTTTGAAATTAGAAAAGTACCCAGCGACCAGGATAATTTTACACGGGAACAGGCCACCCAAGGGATGCAGGGGAATCCTTTTCACCATGATCAATGAGTCTGGGGCCTTGTCTTGTTTTTCCAGGACACTTTTGTCTCCTGCTTTAAGACCATGGAGTGAAAGGAAACATCCGTGCAGCTGGCTGCCCGCGAATTCAGCTCATGCCTGAATATGGCCAGTTGTTCAGCTACAGCCATCATTGTCTCTCACTTGGGCTGCTAATTCCTGAACAGGAGGATCTCTACAAACAACAGGACAACAATGCACCAACGGTAGGGGTGGAACCTGTATGACAGGAGATTACGTAGACCTGGATCTTTGGGTTGGAGAAGAGAGAAGAATAATTATGGTGAGGTATATAAGAGCCTGAGCTGCCTTAAGAAGACTTATAGGGAAGGATCGTTCCCTCTCGTTTGATAGGACGACATGTATGCTCACTGTGGCCTTATGTCCTGTTCATGCCAGTGGATTAAAGGCTGTCTCAAAGGGTTTCCTTGCTTTCTGTGGGTTGCAGGACAAATAGACTGAGACAATGGAGATGCTGGTGGAGAATGAATTAATATTCGCTAGAGCAAGAACTGCTTTCCCATGGATCTACCGGAGATAGGCGAGAAAGATCAGGGGGTCCTCATCTTCTGGAGCAAACGGCAAGAGAAGAGCCGTCTTCTGTGGTAAGTGAGCGTGAAGGAGGACATCCAGTTTTACCAAGGGCAGTACAAAAGGTGTCTAGTACTGGTGATGCCTGTCAAGAATAACCCCTGGGGAACAGAAGGCATCTATGTGAGGCACTGTGTCTGTGCAGGATACGCCTCACAAGGATACCCTCCTCAAGACTGCAGCATAAATCTGGTCCTTGGGGAAAACCATCCAGGTCTTGAAGTAGTCAGTTAGATCAGAGAGAACTTGGAAGAGGCTCCGTGCAGGATGTAATAATAACAGTCATGGAGAGCTGTGTGGAGACAGAGGAGAAAATGGAGAAGGCCAAGTGCCAGCGTGCTTTATACTGGATTACCAGTACTTCATAGCCTGTGGAAGAAAAGTGAAATGGAAGTGTAAAGGAAGATAAAGCCCTGCCTCCCTCGCTGCAGAAGGCACAGGACATGCCCAATGCGACCTCAGCCAGAAATGCTCCCTCTGAGATATGGCCAAAGTCCCTGGAGAATTACCACATGGCAAGAGATCATCCCAGGGTGTGCTGGACCTGAGGACCCTCCCTCGATGAGAAAGCCACTGAAGCAGCGCTGCCAGCAGCTGAACTGCTTGACCAGGACAGCCTCTGCTTTGGGCTGTGGGTGGCAGGCAGACCGTGGCTGGGCTATGGAGCCGGTGGGCAGCCAGAGCACATTTGGCGTATGCGGCACTGAAGTGGTGAGAGGCGCAGCCATAGCCCACCCTGTCCTTTCCCCCTCTGTGGGTGGAAAGTCCAGCTATCGATTGCGTTTGCTGCTGCTCTGGTGAAGATGGTGTTGGAGCGATCTGGGAAGTGGTGGCAGCAACAACCCTGCTGTTGTTGCTCCAGCAGTCAGTCCGGTCCTCTGCTCCTGACCACAGAGCAAAAGACAAAGCTGGTCCTTCGCTTCTCACTGATCACACTCACAGACGTGCTCTGGGGGAGGGTGCACCCACCTCTGCTGCAAAGTAGCTTCGTATTCTTCCTTGGGAGGAAGGGAAGCAGTGTTGAGTCACGGAGCTTTGAGGATGAGAAGATCAGCACTAGGAGCAGCAGTAGGTGGAACTGCCTGAAAATCTTCCAACAAAAAGCTAAATTTTATTATGAGAAATGTGGTTTTATTGAGATAAACAAACAAACAAACAACTAGAAAAAAGTTTTGATCCTGAGGAAATGTTTCAATCTGAGGAAAAGGCAGTTTAAATTAGTCCAAGTGTTAATTTTTGAACTCTTATCTCAGTGCAATTCCTAACGCTGGCAGTGCTGAGATCCCCCATGTGCTGAGAACCTGTCCCAAATCTCCTGTTTCTAAAAACAGTCACTTTTGGCATTTTGTGGAGTGGTGAGTTGCAGTTTTGAGCTGTCTAATAAATTGCTCATCAGGACTTGTACTGGAAATTTCTGGCTTCTTTCCCATTCCACTTGATTTGGGCCAAGAACGTCTGCAAGAACATGGCAAACTTTCAACCCATGCCACGGGCATGGGCTGCGCGGTCCAGAGCACTCCAAAAGAAGAAGTGGTCTTCTGTCACATTCCTCTTCCCCAGTCCAGGCAGAGAGGACCTCTGTGACCATCACCTCCTCAACACTTTGCATGTTGCTTCTTCCCTTGATGTGACCCATCAGCTCCCACACTGCTTTGCAGCCCAGACTTCATTTCATCGCATCGACTTCATCTTCAGCTTCTGGTTTTAGACTAATGTGGACAAATTATCGTTGCCCTTGCAGGGAGGCTGACAGTCAGCTGGGTAATTGCTGTCATTTGTACTGATAAACGGGGATGCTCGGACGCCCTCATCGTTACTGGTAGATATTGCTCTGAACCAGCCATTTCTTAATGGCAGGAAGGAAGCGCCTGCAGTCAGCACTGGGGGTGGCAGAGGCTCATAGTTTAGCACGTACTTCAATTAATTATGTCATATTAATAACAGTATTTGGATAAGGTCCTGCACAGCTCCAGGCTGAGTCACTGTGAGTGCTTCCAGGAGTTGATGTGAACCTGGTGTGGCCTCCATTGTTGGAGCACACTCTTAGCACACACGTCATGTATTAAGTGGTCTTCAGGTAGGAACAACGCAAAAAAAAGAAAAACCCAACCCAAAAATAAATCCAAGAACAAAAACTAAACCACATACCAATGTCCCTCCTGGTTGAGCTCCTGCACGACAAGCTACAGAGCATCTTCCTCCCTGCTTTCCTCTTGGCTTCGTGATCTGCAGTATGGACAATGTGTGGAGAAATGCCCTCCCGTGGTGATCCCACGGTGACCAGGGATGCTCTGCTGGGTGTACATTTCTGTGCCCTCCAGGTGAATGAATTAAAAGTTGGCCTTCAGGTACTGAATCATTAGTTCTCCTACCTGCTGGGACACTAGATGAGACACCACCATTAGATTCCCGGGCTGGTTCTCAGCTCTGGGAATTCGTCTCGTCATACGGCAGGGTCTGGAGCACTCCTGGAGCTCTGGCTCCACTGCTGATGCCACAGGGAGACCTTTGCTCTCTCCAAAGCTTGACCGACTCAGGTCACCTCAGCAAAAGGCTGAGCAACCAGACCTGCAGAGCAAGTCCAGAGGCATGCTTAGGGACCAAGTATCTCCCAAGCACTAACTCATGGATTCACCATCCCAGCCTTAGCAGTACCCCCTGAGCAGCATCTCCTGCTAAGTGACGTCACTCAAACGGACATTCCAGTTAAAACTGGGCACCTGAATGTCCTGGAGGGCCTGTGCTTTGGTCACGCAGTGCTCAGTAGAGGCAAGTTTCTGGAACCCAGGCAGGTATCACTGCTTGAGGAGATGGAGACCGAGTTGAAGGCACTACCCAGACCCTGCACATTAAATGTGGCTACTGATATGTTGGTTTTTTTTTTTTTACACTTCCTCTTTAAAAAACTGTCTCTGTAAAGGCTGCCACCCACTTCCAGCACATTGAATCCTGCCTCTGCTGTTCCTCGGACTATCCATTCAGCTTGGAACTAATTGATGTCTGTTCCAAAGGCTTTGCATCCTCAAACACTGCTTCTTATGCTTGCTAAGAAAAGTTTGCCGGTGATAGGCAGGCTCCTGCCTCCCGGAGAGTTTGAGAGCTCTTCACACAGTTACGCTTGTGAGCAAACCATTCAATATTTAATTGTTTGTTCCTTGACTCTGTGGACATTTTCTTAATGTATTAGATGCGCCTGCATCCCGGCTGATTGCAGAGCTGCTGCTGTGTGCTCAGCTCCTTGCAAAGGGCAGCAGCGCAGGGGCCCACCTGCAGCCTCCCTCTGCTGCAGAGCACCACGACATGATGCCCACACAGACCCTGGGGACACTCAACCCGGGGCCCCAGCATCCACAGGATGACCTTTTCCATGGGTGACATTCTGCACAGCACATAGCCTTGGCGAAGGGCAGCGAGCTCCTGAACTTGGATGTTTAGAGGCCTTTTGGCGTTTGGGCAGGACTTCATCTGCTTTGCTCCAGATGCATCCTTCCCACCGTACCTCAGTTCTCTTCTCGCCTCTCCCACCTCTTCTTTGAATGCTTTTCCTTTGACGAAAAAGCCTTCCCATGCGTCAGAAAAAGCCCAGTCATCCTCAGGGCACATTTTAATTTGCAATAAAAACTCTATCAAAACATGTAGGATATTTTTTTTCCCTTTTATAACAGGAAAAAAGAAGTTTGGTTGTTAGGGGTTTTTTGGGTTTTTTTTTTTTGATTGTTTGGTGGGGTTTTTTGCCTGTCATGGTTCTTTTCCCCTTTTGCTTTTTTTTTAGTTATTATTTATTATCTGGCAACATTCAGCCAACCTTGTTATGACTTATTGCCACCTGCAAACACTTCCTAAAAGCTGTTTTCTGCATCACTTGAGCACCCAGTATTGCCTGCCTACATCCAGGCCCTGGTGGTGGTTTTCATGGGTGTCCCAGGCTCTTGGATACCTCCAAAGTACTCAGAGCTCCTGGAGCAGATTTGTCATTGCCTGGGAGATGGGGTGATTGCTCTCTGACAAAAAAACTTGAAACCATTCTTCATAATGGAAGAATTAACATTCTGTTGAGGAAATGGACCGTTGATTCCAATACAGCTGGAGCCAGGAAGCTCAGTTCTCGATTTGAGGAGAGGTGTAAGGCAATAAGCACAATAATACACCCCTGAAAAGGGTATTCTATTTCAGTATGTGAATTTTCCATTTCATCCAAGAGAACAGTTAATTCTCACAGCTTGCAGGATGTTGGGGCCGGACTCTTCAGACAAACCATTTTCCCTGGGAATTGTCTACCCCATTAGGCATCTTTACGTGGGGCAAAGCTCAGCACGTTGTAGGTGTGCTCTCAGGTATCCCACAGAGTATATATATATCTACCCCCGGAGATTTGTCACAGATTTCCATCTCAGTAGTTCTTCAAGATGATCTAGCAGCCTTAGTAAAGAAGCCTTGGTTTGCAAAGATGCTCTAGAAATAGTCTCCTGCTGGACAGACCCCGATAGGTCAACAGCAGCTTCTTTATCAGCTGAGAAGCCCTTCACCACAGTGTCACTTTCCATGAAAAACAGGCTTTCAAGGGAGATTTTAAGCAACTCTCAACTTATAAATATTTAATCTTTCTTTAACAGATACCTCTGGAAACATTCATTGTGCAAATATGTTAATAGCTGCAGAGAATGTGTCTATCTGCTGTCTCTACATGGGCAACAGGAGGAACTGGAGGACGTGACATCCCAGCCCAGAAGGAAGCTCAGAGATGGCAAAGCCACTGGCTGTTTTCAATGTTTGCAGGAGCTGAGGTGGAAGCCTCTGCCTTTAACCAAATCCAGACAGGCACAGACACTCTGAGGTGTGAGCATGTATCTACATGCAGATGTGGGTAACAGTGCCCAGTGCCCAGGACCAGCTAGAAGCAGCAATGGGAACCAGAATCAGATTTCCTGGAGCAGGGGGTTTTCAGGAATAAAACAACATTCAGCAAGCTTCGGAAAGTTGGCAGAACAATACCCAGTGTTGAGTCCAAACCCCAAACAACCAATGTCCATCTAACAGGCAAGTCTAGGGCCCACCAAAGACAACAGTGTCAGGGAACCCCATCAACAGGGATAGGAAATGTGGGTCAGGAGTAAATTGCGGACCTTGAAAGCCAAGTCAATGATCACTCATCAGGAGGAAGTGTTAGAAACCTTCTAACTGCTTGCTGGTGGTGTCGCGGTTTGAGTGTCGCGG